>NW_027206844.1:0-225521 GCF_032191515.1 Phaenicophaeus curvirostris
GCTTTAGGATAGGGTACTGAATTGTAACTTATCTGGGGCTAATAAGGCGATTATGGCAAAGAGAATATCTCCCGCAGGGAAGCTGCTACCATCAAATGTTTGCCCTCATTAGACTCCCCTCTGGAAGCGCTTTCACTGCAAGCTGCAGATTCCCTCCTAACAGCAAGCTTTAGGATAGGGTACTGAATTGTAACTTATCTGCGGCTAATAAGGCAATTTTGGGAAAGAGAATATCTCCAGCAGGGAAGCTGCTACCATCAAATCTTTGCCCTCATTAGACTCCCCTCTGGAAGCGCTTTCACTGCAAGCTGCAGATTCCCTCCTAACAGCAAGCTTTAGCATAGGGTACTGAATTGTAACTTAACTGCGGCTAATAAGGCGATTTTGGCAAAGAGAATATCTCCCGCAGGGAAGCTGCTACCATCAAATGTTTGCCCTCATTAGACTCCCCTCTGGAAGCGCTTTCACTGCAAGCTGCAGATTCCCTCCTAACAGCAAGCTTTAGGATAGGGTCCTGAATTGTATCTTACTTTCGCCTAATAATGCGATTTTAGCAAAGAGAGTATCTCCCGCAGGGAAGCTGCTACCATCAAATGTTTGCCCTCGTTAGACTCCCCTCTAGAAGCGCTTTCACTGCAAGCTGCAGATTCCCTCCTAACAGCAAGCTTTAGGATAGGGTACTGAATTGTATCTTAACTGCGGATAATAAGGCAAAATTGGAAAAGAGATTATCTCCCGCATGGAAGCTGCTACCATCAAATGTTTGCCCTCGTTAGACTCCCCTCTGGAAGCGCTTTCACTGCAAGCTGCAGATTCCCTCCTAACAGCAAGCTTTAGGATAGGGTACTGAATTGTAACTTAACTGCGGCTAATAATGCGATTTTGGCAAAGAGAGTATCTCCCGCAGGGAAGCTGCTACCATCAAATGTTTGTCCTCGTTAGACTCCCCTCTGGAAGCGCTTTCACTGCAAGCTGAAGATTCCCTCCTAACAGCAAGCTTTAGGATAGGGTACTGAATTGAAACTTACTTTCGCATAATAATGCGATTTTGGCAAAGAGAGTATCTCCCGCAGAGAAGCTGCTACCATCAAATGTTTGCCCTCATTAGACTCCCCTCTGGAAGCGCTTTCACTGCAAGCTGCAGATTCCCTCCTAACAGCAAGCTTTAGGATAGGGTACTGAATTGTAACTTACTTTCGCCTAATAATGCGATTATGGCAAAGAGAGTATCTCCCGCAGGGAAGCTGCTACCATCAAATGTTTGCCCTCATTAGACTCCCCTCTGGAAGCGCTTTCACTGCAATCTGCAGATTCCCTCCTAACAGCAATCTTTAGGAAAGGGTACTGAATTGTAACGTACTTTCGCCTAATAATGCGATTTTAGCAAAGAGACTTTCTCCCGCAGGGAAGCTGCTACCATCAAATGTTTGCCCTCATTAGACTCCCCTCTGGAAGCGCTTTCACTGCAAGCTGCAGATTCCCTCCTAACAGCAAGCTTTAGGATAGGGTACTGAATTGTAACTTATCTGCGGCTAATAAGGCGATTTTGGGAAAGAGAATATCTCCCGCAGGGAAGCTGCTACCATCAAATGTTTGCCCTCATTAGACTCCCCTCTGGAAGCGCTTTCACTGCAAGCTGCAGATTCCCTCCTAACAGCAAGCTTTAGGATAGGGTACTGAATTGTAACTTAACTGCGGCTAATAAGGCGATTTTGGCAAAGAGAATATCTCCCGCAGGGAAGCTGCTACCATCAAATGTTTGCCCTCATTAGACTCCCCTCTGGAAGCGCTTTCACTGCAAGCTGCAGATTCCCTCCTAACAGCAAGCTTTAGGATAGGGTCCTGAATTGTATCTTAACTGCTGATAATAAGGCAAAATTGGAAAAGAGATTATCTCCCGCAGGGAAGCTGCTACCATCAAATGTTTGCCCTCGTTAAACTCCCCTCTGGAAGCGCTTTCACTGCAAGCTGCAGATTCCCTCCTAACAGCAAGCTTTAGGATAGGGTACTGAATTGTAACTTAACTGCGGCTAATAATGCGATTTTGGCAAAGAGAGTATCTCCCGCAGGGAAGCTGCTACCATCAAATGTTTGTCCTCGTTAGACTCCCCTCTGGAAGCGCTTTCACTGCAAGCTGCAGATTCCCTCCTAACAGCAAGCTTTAGGATAGGGTACTGAATTGAAACTTAATTTCGCATAATAATGCGATTTTGGCAAAGAGAGTATCTCCCGCAGGGAAGCTGCTACCATTAAATATTTGCCCTCATTAGACTCCCCTCTGGAAGCGCTTTCACTGCAAGCTGCAGATTCCCTCCTAACAGCAAGCTTTAGGATAGGGTACTGAATTGTAACTTACTTTCGCCTAATAATGCGATTATGGCAAAGAGAGTATCTCCCGCAGGGAAGCTGCTACCATCAAATGTTTGCCCTCATTAGACTCCCCTCTGGAAGCGCTTTCACTGCAATCTGCAGATTCCCTCCTAACAGCAATCTTTAGGAAAGGGTACTGAATTGTAACGTACTTTCGCCTAATAATGCGATTTTAGCAAAGAGACTTTCTCCCGTAGGGAAGCTGCTACCATCAAATGTTTGCCCTCATTAGACTCCCCTCTGGAAGCGCTTTCACTGCAAGCTGCAGATTCCCTCCTAACAGCAAGCTTTAGGATAGGGTACTGAATTGTAACGTACTTTCGCCTAATAATGCAATTTTGGCAAAGAGAGTATCTCCCGCAGGGAAGCTGCTACCATCAAATGTTTGCCCTCGTTAGACTCCCCTCTGGAAGCGCTTTCACTGCAAGCTGCAGATTCCCTCCTAACAGCAAGCTTTAGGATAGGGTACTGAATTGAATCTTACTTTCGCATAATAATGCGATTTTGGCAAAGAGAGTATCTCCCGCAGGGAAGCTGCTACCATCAAATGTTTGCCCTCATTATACTCCCCTCTGGAAGCGCTTTCACTGCAAGCTGCAGATTCCCTCCTAACAGCAAGCTTTAGGATGGGGTACTGAATTGTAACTTACTTTCGCCTAATAATGCGATTTTGGCAAAGAGAGTATCTCCCGCAGGGAAGCTGCTACCATCAAATGTTTGCCCTCGTTAGACTCCCCTCTGGAAGCGCTTTCACTGCAATCTGCAGATTCCCTCCTAACAGCAAGCTTTAGGATAGGGTACTGAATTGTAACTTATCTGCGGCTAATAAGGCGATTTTGGGAAAGAGAATATCTCCCGCAGGGAAGCTGCTACCATCAAATGTTTGCCCTCATTAGACTCCCCTCTGGAAGCGCTTTCACTGCAAGCTGCAGATTCCCTCCTAACAGCAAGCTTTAGGATAGGGTACTGAATTGTAACTTAACTGCGGCTAATAAGGCGATTTTGGCAAAGAGAATATCTCCCGCAGGGAAGCTGCTACCATCAAATGTTTGCCCTCATTAGACTCCCCTCTGGAAGCGCTTTCACTGCAAGCTGCAGATTCCCTCCTAACAGCAAGCTTTAGGATAGGGTCCTGAATTGTAACTTACTTGCGCCTAATAATGCGATTTTGGCAAAGAGAGTATCTCCCGCAGGGCAGCTGCTACCATCAAATGTTTGCCCTCGTTAGACTCCCCTCTGGAAGCGCTTTCACTGCAAGCTGCAGGTTCCCTCCTAACAGCAAGCTTTAGGATAGGGTACTGAATTGTAACTTAATTTCGCCTAATAATGCGATTTTGGCAAAGAGAGTATCTCCCGCAGGGAAGCTGCTACCATCAAACGTTTACCCTCGTTAGACTCCCCTCCGGAAGCGCTTTCACTGCAAGCTGCAGATTCCCTCCTAACAGCAAGCTTTAGGATAGGGTACTGAATTGTAACTTACTTTCGCCTAATAATGCGATTTTGGCAAAGAGAGTATCTCCCGCAGGGAAGCTGCTACCATCAAATGTTTGCCCTCGTTAGACTCCCCTCTGGAAGCGCTTTCACTGCAAGCTGCAGATTCCCTCCTAACAGCAAGCTTTAGGATAGGGTACTGAATTGAAACTTACTTTCGCATAATAAAGCGATTTTGGCAAAGAGAGTATCTCCCGCAGGGAAGCTGCTACCATCAAATGTTTGCCCTCATTAGACTCCCCTCTGGAAGCGCTTTCACTGCAAGCTGCAGATTCCCTCCTAACAGCAAGCTTTAGGATAGGGTACTGAATTGTAACTTACTTTCGTCTAATAATGCGATTATGGCAAAGAGAATATCTCCCGCAGGGAAGCTGCTACCATCAAATGTTTGCCCTCATTAGACTCCCCTCTGGAAGCGCTTTCACTGCAAGCTGCAGATTCCCTCCTAACAGCAAGCTTTAGCATAGTGTACTGAATTGTAACTTAACTGGGGCTTATAAGGCGATATTGGCTAAGAGAGTATCTCCCGCAGGGAAGCTGCTACCATCAAATGTTTGCCCTCCTTAGACTCCCCTCTGGAAGCGCTTTCACTGCAAGCTGCAGATTCCCTCCTAACAGCAAGCTTTAGGATTGGGTACTGAATTGTAACTTACTTTCGCCTAATAAGGCGATTTTGGCAAAGAGAGTATCTCCCGCAGGGAAGCTGCTACCATCAAATGTTTGCCCTCATTAGACTCCCCTCTGGAAGCGCTTTCACTGCAAGCTGCAGATTCCCTCCTAACAGCAAGCTTTAGGATAGTGTACTGAATTGTAACTTAACTGCGTCTAATAAGGCAAAATTGGAAAATAGATTATCTCCCGCAGGGAAGCTGCTACCATCAAATGTTTGCCCTCGTTAGACTCCCCTCTGGAAGCGCTTTCACTGCAAGCTGCAGATTCCCTCCTAACAGCAAGCTTTAGGATAGGGTACTGAATTGTAACTTAACTGCGGCTAATAAGGCAAAATTGTAAAAGAGATTATCTCCCGCAGGGAAGCTGCTACCATCAAATGTTTGCCCTCGTTAGAATCCCCTCTGAAAGCGCTTTCACTGCAAGCTGCAGATTCCCTCCTAACAGCAAGCTTTAGGATAGGGTACTGAATTGTAACTTACTTTCGCCTAATAATGCGATTTTGGCAAAGAGAGTATCTCCCGCAAGGAAGCTGCTACCATCAAACGTTTGCCCTCGTTAGACTCCCCTCTGGAAGCGCTTTCACTGCAAGCTGCAGATTCCCTCCTAACAGCAAGCTTTAGGATAGGGTACTGAATTGAAACTTACTTTCTCCTAATAATGCGATTTTGGCAAAGAGAGTATCTCCCGCAGGGAAGCTGCTACCATCAAATGTTTGCCCTCATTAGACTCCCCTCTGGAAGCGCTTTCACTGCAAGCTGCAGATTCCCTCCTAACAGCAAGCTTTAGGATAGGGTACTGAATTGTATCTTACTTTCGCCTAATAATGCGATTTTGGCAAAGAGAGTATCTCCCGCAGGGAAGCTGCTACCATCAAATGTTTGCCCTCATTAGACTCCCCTCTGGAAGCGCTTTCACTGCAAGCTGCAGATTCCCTCCTAACAGCAAGCTTTAGGATAGGGTACTGAATTGTAACTTAACTGAGGCTAATAGGGCGATTCTGGCAAAGAGAGTATCTCCCGCAGGGAAGCTGCTACCATCAAATGTTTGCCCTCATTAGACTCCCCTCTGGAAGCGCTTTGACTGCAAGCTGCAGATTCCCTCCTAACAGCAAGCTTTAGGATAGGGTACAGATTTGTAACGTACTTTCGCCTAATAATGCGATTTTGGCAAAGAGAGTATCTTCCGCAGGGAAGCTGCTACCATCAAATGTTTGCCCTCATTAGACTCCCCTCTGGAAGCGCTTTCACTGCAAGCTGCAGATTCCCTCCTAACAGCAAGCTTTAGGATAGGGTACTGAATTGTAACTTACTTTCGCCTAATAATGCGATTTTGGAAAAGAGAGTATCTCCCGCAGGGAAGCTGCTAACATCAAATGTTTGCCCTCATTAGACTCCCCTCTGGAAGCGCTTTCACTGCAAGCTGCAGATTCCCTCCTAACAGCAAGCTTTAGGATAGGGTACTGAATTGTAACTTACTTTCGCCTAATAATGCGATTTTGGCAAAGAGAGTATCTCCCGCAAGGAAGCTGCTACCATCAAACGTTTGCCCTCGTTAGACTCCCCTCTGGAAGCGCTTTCACTGCAAGCTGCAGATTCCCTCCTAACAGCAAGCTTTAGGATAGGGTACTGAATTGAAACTTACTTTCTCCTAATAATGCGATTTTGGCAAAGAGAGTATCTCCCGCAGGGAAGCTGCTACCATCAAATGTTTGCCCTCATTAGACTCCCCTCTGGAAGCGCTTTCACTGCAAGCTGCAGATTCCCTCCTAACAGCAAGCTTTAGGATAGGGTACAGATTTGTAACGTACTTTCGCCTAATAATGCGATTTTGGCAAAGAGAGTATCTTCCGCAGGGAAGCTGCTACCATCAAATGTTTGCCCTCATTAGACTCCCCTCTGGAAGCGCTTTCACTGCAAGCTGCAGATTCCCTCCTAACAGCAAGCTTTAGGATAGGGTACTGAATTGTAACTTACTTTCGCCTAATAATGCGATTTTGGAAAAGAGAGTATCTCCCGCAGGGAAGCTGCTAACATCAAATGTTTGCCCTCATTAGACTCCCCTCTGGAAGCGCTTTCACTGCAAGCTGCAGATTCCCTCCTAACAGCAAGCTTTAGGATAGGGTACTGAATTGTAACTTAACTGCGGCTAATAAGGCGATTTTGGCAAAAAGAGTGTCTCCCGCAGGGAAGCTGCTACCATCAAATGTTTGTCCTCATTAGACTCCCCTCTGGAAGCGCTTTCACTGCAAGCTGCAGATTCCCTCCTAACAGCAAGCTTTAGGATAGGGTCCTGAATTGTAACTTACTTTCGCCTAGTAATGCGATTTTGGCAAAGAGAGTATCTCCCGCAGGGAAGCTGTTACCATCAAATGTTTGCCCTCATTAGACTCCCCTCTGGAAGCGCTTTCACTGCAAGCTGCAGATTCCCTCCTAACAGCAAGATTTAGGATAGGGTACTGAATTGTAACTTAACAGCGGCTAATAAGGCGATTTTTGCAAAGAGAATATCTCCCGCAGGGAAGCTGTTACCATCAAATGTTTGCCCTCATTAGACTCCCCTCTGGAAGCGCTTTCACTGCAAGCTGCAGATTCCCTCCTAACAGCAAGCTTTAGGATAGGGTACTGAATTGTATCTTAACTGCGGCTAATAAGGCAAAATTGGAAAAGAGATTAAATCCCGCAGGGAAGCTGCTACCATCAAATGTTTGCCCTCGTTAGACTCCCCTCTGGAAGTGCTTTCACTGCAAGCTGCAGATTCCCTCCTAACAGCAAGCTTTAGGATAGGGTACTGAATTGTAACTTAACTGCGGCTAATAATGCGATTTTGGCAAAGAGAGTATCTCCCGCAGGGAAGCTGCTACCATCAAACGTTTGCCCTCGTTAGACTCCCCTCCGGAAGCGCTTTCACTGCAAGCTGCAGATTCCCTCCTAACAGCAAGCTTTAGGATAGGGTACTGAATTGTAACTTAATTTCGCCTTATAATGCGATTTTGGCAAAGAGAGTATCTCCCGCAGGGAAGCTGCTACCATCAAACGTTTGCCCTCATTAGACTCCCCTCTGGAAGCGCTTTCACTGCAAGCTGCAGATTCCCTCCTAAAAGCAAGCTTTAGGATAGGGTACTGAATTGTATCTTAACTGCGTCTAATAAGGCAAAATTGGAAAAGAGATTATCTCCCGCAGGGAAGCTGCTACCATCAAATGTTTGCCCTCGTTAGACTCCCCTCTGGAAGCGCTTTCACTGCAAGCTGCAGATTCCCTCCTAACAGCAAGCTTTAGGATAGGGTACTGAATTGTAACTTACTTTCGCCTAATAATGCGATTTTGGGAAAGAGAATATCTCCCGCAGGGAAGCTGCTACCATCAAATGTTTGCCCTCATTAGACTCCCCTCTGGAAGCGCTTTGACTGCAAGCTGCAGATTCCCTCCTAACAGCAAGCTTTAGGATAGGGTACTGAATTGTAACTTACTTTCGCCTAATAATGCGATTTTGGCAGAGAGAGTATCTCCCGCAGGGAAGCTGCTACCATCAAATGTTTGCCCTCATTAGACTCCCCTCTGGAAGCGCTTTCACTGCAAGCTGCAGATTCCCTCCTAACAGCAAGCTTTAGGATAGGGTACTGAATTGTAACTTACTTTCGCCTAATAATGCGATTTTGGCAAAGAGAGTATCTCCCGCAGGGAAGCTGCTACCATCAAATGTTTGCCCTCATTAGACTCCCCTCTGGAAGCGCTTTCACTGCAAGCTGCAGATTCCCTCCTAACAGCAAGCTTTAGGATAGGGTACTGAATTGTAACTTAACTGCGGCTAATAAGGCGATTTTGGCAAAGAGAATATCTCCCGCAGGGAAGCTGCTACCATCAAATCTTTGCCCTCATTAGACTCCCCTCTGGAAGCGCTTTCACTGCAAGCTGCAGATTCCCTCCTAACAGCAATCTTTAGCATAGGGTACTGAATTGTAACTTAACTGCGGCTAATAAGGCGATTTTGGCAAAGAGAATATCTCCCGCAGGGAAGCTGTTACCATCAAATGATGGCCCTCATTAGACTCCCCTCTGGAAGCGCTTTCACTGCAAGCTGCAGATTCCCTCCTAACAGCAAGCTTTAGGATAGGGTCCTGAATTGAATCTTACTTTCGCCTAATAATGCAAGTTTGGCAAAGAGAGTATCTCCCGCAGGGAAGCTGCTACCATCAAATGTTTGCCCTCGTTAAACTCCCCTCTGGAAGCGCTTTCACTGCAAGCTGCAGATTCCCTCCTAACAGCAAGCTTTAGGATGGGGTACTGAATTGTAACTTACTTTTGCCTAATAATGCGATTTTGGCAAAGAGAGTATCTCCCGCAGGGAAGCTGCTACCATCAAATGTTTGCCCTCATTAGACTCCCCTCTGGAAGCGCTTTCACTGCAAGCTGCAGATTCCCTCCTAACAGCAAGCTTTAGGATAGGGTCCTGAATTGTAACTTACTTTCACCTAATAATGAGATTTTGGCAAAGAGAGTATCTCCCGCAGGGAAGCTGCTACCATCAAATGTTTGCCCTCGTTAGACTCCCCTCTGGAAGCGCTTTCACTGCAAGCTGCAGATTCCCTCCTAACAGCAAGCTTTAGGATAGGGTACTGAATTGTAACTTACTTTCGCCTAATAATGCGATTTTGGCAAAGAGAGTATCTCCCGCAGGGAAGCTGCTACCATCAAATGTTTGCCCTCATTAGACTCCCCTCTGGAAGCGCTTTCACTGCAAGCTGCAGATTCCCTCCTAACAGCAAGCTTTAGGATAGGGTACTGAATTGTAACTTAACTGCGGCTAATAAGGGGATTTTGGCAAAGAGAGTATCTCCCGCAGGGAAGCTGCTACCATCAAATGTTTGCCCTCATTAGACTACCCTCTGGAAGCGCTTTCACTGCAAGCTGCAGATTCCCTCCTAACAGCAAGATTTAGCATAGGGTACTGAATTGTAACTTAACTGCGGCTATTAAGGCGATTGTGACAAAGAGAATATCTCCTGCAGGGAAGCTGTTACCATCAAATGTTTGCCCTCATTAGACTCCCCTCTGGAAGCGCTTTCACTGCAAGCTGCAGATTCCCTCCTAACAGCAAGCTTTAGGATAGGGTACTGAATTGTATCTTAACTGCGGCTAATAAGGCAAAATTGGAAAAGAGATTATATCCCGCAGGGAAGCTGCTACCATCAAATGTTTGCCCTCGTTAGACTCCCCTCTGGAAGTGCTTTCACTGCAAGCTGCAGATTCCCTCCTAACAGCAAGCTTTAGGATAGGGTACTGAATTGTAACTTAACTGGGGCTAATAATGCGATTTTGGCAAAGAGAGTATCTCCCGCAGGGTAGCTGCTACCATCAAATGTTTGCCCTCATTAGACTCCCCTCTGGAAGCGCTTTCACTGCAAGCAGCAGATTCCCTCCTAACAGCAAGCTTTAGGATAGGGTACTGAATTGTAACTTACTTTCGCCTAATAATGCGATTTTTGCAAAGAGAATATCTCCCGCAGGGAAGCTGCTACCATCAAATGTTTGCCCTCCTTAGACTCCCCTCTGGAAGCGCTTTCACTGCAAGCTGCAGATTCCCTCCTAACAGCAAGCTTTAGGATAGAGTACTGAATTGTAACTTACTTTCGCCTAATAATGCGATTTTGGCAAAGAGAGTATCTCCCGCAGGGAAGCTGCTACCATCAAATGTTTGCCCTCATTAGACTCCCCTCTGGAAGCGCTTTCACTGCAAGCTGCAGATTCCCTCCTAACAGCAAGCTTTAGGATAGGGTACTGAATTGTAACTTATCTGCGGCTAATAAGGCGATTTTGGGAAAGAGAATATCTCCCGCAGGGAAGCTGCTACCATCAAATGTTTGCCCTCATTAGACTCCCCTCTGGAAGCGCTTTCACTGCAAGCTGCAGATTCCCTCCTAACAGCAAGCTTTAGGATAGGGTACTGAATTGTAACTTATCTGCGGCTAATAAGGCGATTTTGGGAAAGAGAATATCTCCCGCAGGGAAGCTGCTACCATCAAATGTTTGCCCTCCTTAGACTCCCCTCTGGAAGCGCTTTCACTGCAAGCTGCAGATTCCCTCCTAACAGCAAGCTTTAGGATAGGGTACTGAATTGTAACTTATCTGCGGCTAATAAGGCGATTTTGGGAAAGAGAATATCTCCCGCAGGGAAGCTGCTACCATCAAATGTTTGCCCTCATTAGACTCCCCTCTGGAAGCGCTTTCACTGCAAGCTGCAGATTCCCTCCTAACAGCAAGCTTTAGGATAGGGTCCTGAATTGTAACTTACTTTCACCTAATAATGCGATTTTGGCAAAGAGAGTATCTCCCGCAGGGAAGCTGCTACCATCAAATGTTTGCCCTCCTTAGACTCCCCTCTGGAAGCGCTTTCACTGCAAGCTGCAGATTCCCTCCTAACAGCAAGCTTTAGGATAGGGTACTGAATTGTATCTTAACTGCGGCTAATAAGGGTATTTTGGCAAAGAGAGTATCTCCCGCAGGGAAGCTGCTACCATCAAATGTTTGCCCTCATTAGACTCCCCTCTGGAAGCGCTTTCACCGCAAGCTGCAGATTCCCTCCTAACAGCAAGCTTTAGCATAGGGTACTGAATTGTAACTTAACTGCGGCTAATAAGGCGATTTTGGCAAAGAGAATATCTCCTGCAGGGAAGCTGTTACCATCAAATGTTTGCCCTCATTAGACTCCCCTCTGGAAGCGCTTTCACTGCAAGCTGCAGATTCCCTCCTAACAGCAAGCTTTAGGATAGGGTACTGAATTGTAACTTACTTTCGCCTAATAATGCGATTTTGCAAAGAGAATATCTCCCGCAGGGAAGCTGCTACCATCAAATGTTTGCCCTCCTTAGACTCCCCTCTGGAAGCGCTTTCACTGCAAGCTGCAGATTCCCTCCTAACAGCAAGCTTTAGGATAGGGTCCTGAATTGTAACGTACTTTCGCCTAATAATGCGATTTTGGCAAAGAGAGTACCTTCCGCAGGGAAGCTGCTACCATCAAATGTTTGCCCTCGTTAGACTCCCCTCTGGAAGCGCTTTCACTGCAAGCTGCAGATTCCCTCCTAACAGCAAGCTTTAGGATAGTGTACTGAATTGTAACTTACTTTCGCCTAATAATGCGATTTTGGCAAAGAGAGTATCTACCGCAGGGAAGCTGCTACCATCAAACGTTTCCCCTCATTAGACTCCCCTCTGGAAGCGCTTTCACTGCAAGCTGCAGATTCCCTCCTAACAGCAAGCTTTAGGATAGGGTACTGAATTGTATCTTAACTGCGTCTAATAAGGCAAAATTGGAAAATAGATTGTCTCCCGCAGGGAAGCTGCTACCATCAAATGTTTGCCCTCATTAGACTCCCCTCTGGAAGCGCTTTCACTGCAAGCTGCAGATTCCCTCCTAACAGCAAGCTTTAGGATAGGGTACTGAATTGTAACTTACTTTCGCCTAATAATGCGATTTTGGCAAAGAGAGTATCTCCCGCAGGGAAGCTGCTACCATCAAATGTTTGCCCTCATTAGACTCCCCTCTGGAAGCGCTTTGACTGCAAGCTGCAGATTCCCTCCTAACAGCAAGCTTTAGGATAGGGTACTGAATTGTAACTTACTTTCGCCTAATAATGCGATTTTGACAGAGAGAGTATCTCCCGCAGGGAAGCTGCTACCATCAAATGTTTGCCCTCATTAGACTCCCCTCTGGAAGCGCTTTCACTGCAAGCTGCAGATTCCCTCCTAACAGCAAGCTTTAGGATAGGGTACTGAATTGTAACTTACTTTCGCCTAATAATGCGATTTTGGCAAAGAGAGTATCTCCCGCAGGGAAGCTGCTACCATCAAATGTTTGCCCTCATTAGACTCCCCTCTGGAAGCGCTTTCACTGCAAGCTGCAGATTCCCTCCAAACAGCAAGCTTTAGGATAGGGTAATGAATTGTAACTTATCTGCGGCTAATAAGGCGATTTTGGGAAAGAGAATATCTCCCGCAGGGAAGCTGCTACCATCAAATGTTTGCCCTCATTAGACTCCCCTCTGGAAGCGCTTTCACTGCAAGCTGCAGATTCCCTCCTAACAGCAAGCTTTAGGATAGGGTACTGAATTGTAACTTAACTGCGGCTAATAAGGCGATTTTGGCAAGAGAGTATCTCCCGCAGGGAAGCTGCTACCATCAAATGTTTGCCCTCATTAGACACCCCTCTGGAAGCGCTTTCACTGCAAGCTGTAGATTCCCTCCTAACAGCAAGCTTTAGGATAGGGTACTGAATTGTAACTTATCTGCGGCTAATAAGGCGATTTTGGCAAAGAGAATATCTCCCGCAGGGAAGCTGCTACCATCAAATGTTTGCCCTCATTAGACTCCCCTCTGGAAGCGCTTTCACTGCAAGCTGCAGATTCCCTCCTAACAGCAAGCTTTAGGATAGGGTACTGAATTGTAACTTAACTGCGGCTAATAAGGCGATTTTGGGAAAGAGAATATCTCCCGCAGGGAAGCTGCTACCATCAAATGTTTGCCCTCATTAGACTCCCCTCTGGAAGCGCTTTCACTGCAAGCTGCAGATTCCCTCCTAACAGCAAGCTTTAGGATAGGGTCCTGAATTGTAACTTACTTTCGCCTAATAATGCGATTTTGTCAAAGAGAGTATCTCCCGCAGGGAAGCTGCTACCATCAAATGTTTGCCCTCGTTAAACTCCCCTCTGGAAGCGCTTTCACTGCAAGCTGCAGATTCCCTCCTAACAGCAAGCTTTAGGATAGGGTACTGAATTGTAACTTACTTTCGCCTAATAATGCGATTTTGGCAAAGAGAATATCTCCCGCAGGGAAGCTGCTACCATCAAATGTTTGCCCTCATTAGACTCCCCTCTGGAAGCGCTTTCACTGCAAGCTGCAGATTCCCTCCTAACAGCAAGCTTTAGGATAGGGTACTGAATTGTAACTTACTTTCGCCTAATAATGCGATTTTGGCAGAGAGAGTATCTCCCGCAGGGAAGCTGCTACCATCAAATGTTTGCCCTCATTAGACTCCCCTCTGGAAGCGCTTTCACTGCAAGCTGCAGATTCCCTCCTAACAGCAAGCTTTAGGATAGGGTACTGAATTGTAACTTACTTTCGCATAATATTGCGATTTTGGCAAAGAGAGTATCTCCCGCAGGGAAGCTGCTACCATCAAATGTTTGCCCTCATTAGACTCCCCTCTGGAAGCGCTTTCACTGCAAGCTGCAGATTCCCTCCTAACAGCAAGCTTTAGGATAGGGTACTGAATTGTAACTTATCTGCGGCTAATAAGGCGATTTTGGGAAAGAGAATATCTCCCGCAGGGAAGCTGCTACCATCAAATGTTTGCCCTCATTAGACTCCCCTCTGGAAGCGCTTTCACTGCAAGCTGCAGATTCCCTCCTAACAGCAATCTTTAGCATAGGGTACTGAATTGTAACTTAACTGCGGCTAATAAGGCGATTTTGGCAAAGAGAATATCTCCCGCAGGGTAGCTGTTACCATCAAATGTTTGCCCTCATTAGACTCCCCTCTGGAAGCGCTTTCACTGCAAGCTGCAGATTCCCTCCTAACAGCAAGCTTTAGGATAGGGTCCTGAATTGTAACTTACTTTCGCCTAATAATGCGATTTTGGCAAAGAGAGTATCTCCCGCAGGGAAGCTGCTACCATCAAATGTTTGCCCTCGTTAAACTCCCCTCTGGAAGCGCTTTCACTGCAAGCTGCAGATTCCCTCCTAACAGCAAGCTTTAGGATAGGGTACTGAATTGTAACTTATTTTCGCCTAATAATGCGATTTTGGCAAAGAGAGTATCTCCCGCAGGGAAGCTGCTACCATCAAATGTTTGCCCTCATTAGACTCCCCTCTGGAAGCGCTTTCACTGCAAGCTGCAGATTCCCTCCTAACAGCAAGCTTTAGGATAGGGTACTGAATTGTAACTTACTTTCGCCTAATAATGCGATTTTGGCAGAGAGAGTATCTCCCGCAGGGAAGCTGCTACCATCAAATGTTTGCCCTCATTAGACTCCCCTCTGGAAGCGCTTTCACTGCAAGCTGCAGATTCCCTCCTAACAGCAAGCTTTAGGATAGGGTACTGAATTGTAACTTACTTTCGCATAATATTGCAATTTTGGCAAAGAGAGTATCTCCCGCAGGGAAGCTGCTACCATCAAATGTTTGCCCTCATTAGACTCCCCTCTGGAAGCGCTTTCACTGCAAGCTGCAGATTCCCTCCTAACAGCAAGCTTTAGGATAGGGTACTGAATTGTAACTTATCTGCGGCTAATAAGGCGATTTTGGGAAAGAGAATATCTCCCGCAGGGAAGCTGCTACCATCAAATGTTTGCCCTCATTAGACTCCCCTCTGGAAGCGCTTTCACTGCAAGCTGCAGATTCCCTCCTAACAGCAATCTTTAGCATAGGGTACTGAATTGTAACTTAACTGCGGCTAATAAGGCGATTTTGGCAAAGAGAATATCTCCCGCAGGGTAGCTGTTACCATCAAATGTTTGCCTTCATTAGACTCCCCTCTGGAAGCGCTTTCACTGCAAGCTGCAGATTCCCTCCTAACAGCAAGCTTTAGGATAGGGTCCTGAATTGTAACTTACTTTCGCCTAATAATGCGATTTTGGCAAAGAGAGTATCTCCCGCAGGGAAGCTGCTACCATCAAATGTTTGCCCTCGTTAAACTCCCCTCTGGAAGCGCTTTCACTGCAAGCTGCAGATTCCCTCCTAACAGCAAGCTTTAGGATAGGGTACTGAATTGTAACTTACTTTCGCCTAATAATGCGATTTTGGCAAAGAGAGTATCTCCCGCAGGGAAGCTGCTACCATCAAATGTTTGCCCTCGTTAGACTCCCCTCTGGAAGCGCTTTCACTGCAAGCTGCAGATTCCCTCCTAACAGCAAGCTTTAGGATAGGGTCCTGAATTGTAACTTACTTTCGCCTAATAATGCGATTTTGGCAAAGAGAGTATCTCCCGCAGGGAAGCTGCTACCATCAAATGTTTGCCCTCCTTAGACTCCCCTCTGGAAGCGCTTTCACTGCAAGCTGCAGATTCCCTCCTAACAGCAAGCTTTAGGATAGGGTACTGAATTGTATCTTAACTGCGGCTAATAAGGCAAAATTGGAAAAGAGATTATATCCCGCAGGGAAGCTGCTACCATCAAATGTTTGCCCTCATTAGACTCCCCTCTGGAAGCGCTTTCACTGCAAGCTGCAGATTCCCTCCTAACAGCAAGCTTTAGGATAGGGTACTGAATTGTATCTTAACTGCGGCTAATAATGCGATTTTGGCAAAGAGAATATCTCCCGCAGGGAAGCTGTTACCATCAAATCATTGCCCTCATTAGACTCCCCTCTGGAAGCGCTTTCACTGCAAGCTGCAGATTCCCTCCTAACAGCAAGCTTTAGGATAGTGTACTGAATTGTAACTTAACTGCGGCTAATAAGGCGATTTTGGCAAAGAGAGTATCTCCCGCAGGGAAGCTGCTACCATCAAATGTTTGCCCTCATTAGACTCCCCTCTGGAAGCGCTTTCACCGCAAGCTGCAGATTCCCTCCTAACAGCAAGCTTTAGCATAGGGTACTGAATTGTATCTTAACTGCATCTAATAAGGCGATTTTGGCAAAGAGAATATCTCCTGCAGGGAAGCTGTTACCATCAAGTGTTTGCCCTCATTAGACTCCCCTCTGGAAGCGCTTTCACTGCAAGCTGCAGATTCCTTCCTAACAGCAAGCTTTAGCATAGGGTCCTGAATTGTAACTTACTTTCGCCTAATAATGCGATTTTGGCAAAGAGAGTATCTCACGCAGGGCAGCTGCTACCATCAAATGTTTGCCCTCGTTAGACTCCCCTCTGGAAGCGCTTTCACTGCAAGCTGCAGATTCCCTCCTAACAGCAAGCTTTAGGATAGGGTACTGAATTGTAACTTACTTTCGCCTAATAATGCGATTTTGGAAAAGAGAGTATCTCCCGCAGGGAAGCTGCTACCATCAAATGTTTGCCCTCGTTAGACTCCCCTCTGGAAGCGCTTTCACTGCAAGCTGCAGATTCCCTCCTAACAGCAAGCTTTAGGATAGGGTACTGAATTGTATCTTAACTGCGGCTAATAAGGCGATTTTGGCAAAGAGAATATCTCCCGCAGGGAAGCTGTTACCATCAAATGTTTGCCCTCATTAGACTCCCCTCTGGAAGCGCTTTCACTGCAAGCTGCAGATTCCCTCCTAACAGCAAGCTTTAGGATAGGGTACTGAATTGTATCTTAACTGCGGCTAATAAGGCAAAATTGGAAAAGAGATTATATCCCGCAGGGAAGCTGCTACCATCAAATGTTTGCCCTCATTAGACTCCCCTCTGGAAGCGCTTTCACTGCAAGCTGCAGATTCCCTCCTAACAGCAAGCTTTAGGATAGGGTACTGAATTGTAACTTAATTTCGCCTAATAATGCGATTTTGGCAAAGAGAGTATCTCCCGCAGGGAAGCTGCTACCATCAAATGTTTGCCCTCATTAGACTCCCCTCTGGAAGCGCTTTCACTGCAAGCTGCAGATTCCCTCCTAACAGCAAGCTTTAGGATAGTGTACTGAATTGTAACTTATCTGCGGCTAATAAGGCGATTTTGGCAAAGAGAATATCTCCGCAGGGAAGCTGCTACCATCAAATGTTTGCCCTCATTAGACTCCCCTCTGGAAGCGCTTTCACTGCAAGCTGCAGATTCCCTCCTAACAGCAAGCTGTAGGACACTGTACTGAATTGTAACTTACTTTCGCCTAATAATGCGATTTTGGCAAAGAGAGTATCTCCCGCAGGGAAGCTGCTACCATCAAATGTTGTCCCTCATTAGACTCCCCTCTGGAAGCGCATTCACTGCAAGCTGCACATTCCCTCCTAACAGCAAGCTTTAGGATAGGGTACTGAATTGTAACTTATCTGCGGCTAATAAGGCGATTTTGGGAAAGAGAATATCTCCCGCAGGGAAGCTGCTACCATCAAATGTTTGCCCTCATTAGACTCCCCTCTGGAAGCGCTTTCACTGCAAGCTGCAGATTCCCTCCTAACAGCAAGCTTTAGCATAGGGTACTGAATTGTAACTTAACTGCGGCTAATAAGGCGATTTTGGCAAAGAGAATATCTCCCGCAGGGAATCTGCTACCATCAAATGATTGCCCTCATTAGACTCCCCTCTGGAAGCGCTTTCACTGCAAGCTGCAGATTCCCTCCTAACAGCAAGCTTTAGCATAGGGTACTGAATTGTAACTTAACTGCGGCTAATAAGGCGATTTTTGCAAAGAGAATATCTCCCGCAGGGAAGCGGTTACCATCAAATGATTGCCCTCATTAGACTCCCCTCTGGAAGCGCTTTCACTGCAAGCTGCAGATTCCCTCCTAACAGCAAGCTTTAGGATAGGGTCCTGAATTGTAACTTACTTTCACCTAATAATGCGATTTTGGCAAAGAGAGTATCTCCCGCAGGGAAGCTGCTACCATCAAATGTTTGCCCTCGTTAGACTCCCCTCTGGAAGCGCTTTCACTGCAAGCTGCAGATTCCCTCCTAACAGCAAGCTTTAGGATAGGGTACTGAATTGTAACTTACTTTCGCCTAATAATGCGATTTTGGCAAAGAGAGTATCTCCCGCAGGGAAGCTGCTACCATCAAATGTTTGCCCTCATTAGACTCCCCTCTGGAAGCGCTTTCACTGCAAGCTGCAGATTCCCTCCTAACAGCAAGCTTTAGGATAGGGTACTGAATTGTAACTTAACTGCGGCTAATAAGGGGATTTTGGCAAAGAGAGTATCTCCCGCAGGGAAGCTGCTACCATCAAATGTTTGCCCTCATTAGACTACCCTCTGGAAGCGCTTTCACCGCAAGCTGCAGATTCCCTCCTAACAGCAATCTTTAGCATAGGGTACTGAATTGTAACTTAACTGCGGATAATAAGGCGATTTTGGCAAAGAGAATATCTCCTGCAGGGAAGCTGTTACCATCAAATGTTTGCCCTCATTAGACTCCCCTCTGGAAGCGCTTTCACTGCAAGCTGCAGATTCCCTCCTAACAGCAAGCTTTAGGATAGGGTACTGAATTGTATCTTAACTGCGGCTAATAATGCGATTTTGGCAAAGAGAATATCTCCCGCAGGGAAGCTGTTACCATCAAATGTTTGCCCTCATTAGACTCCCCTCTGGAAGCGCTTTCACTGCAAGCTGCAGATTCCCTCCTAACAGCAAGCTTTAGGATAGGGTCCTGAATTGTAACTTACTTTCGCCTAATAATGCGATTTTGGCAAAGAGAGTATCTCCCGCAGGAAAGCTGCTACCATCAAATGTTTGCCCTCGTTAAACTCCCCTCTGGAAGCGCTTTCACTGCAAGCTGCAGATTCCCTCCTAACAGCAAGCTTTAGGATAGGGTACTGAATTGTAACTTACTTTCGCCTAATAATGCGATTTTGGCAAAGAGAGTATCTCCCGCAGGGAAGCTGCTACCATCAAATGTTTGCCCTCATTAGACTCCCCTCTGGAAGCGCTTTCACTGCAAGCTGCAGATTCCCTCCTAACAGCAAGCTTTAGGATAGGGTACTGAATTGTAACTTAACTGCGGCTAATAAGGCGATTTTGGCAAAAAGAGTATCTCCCGCAGGGAAGCTGCTACCATCAAATGTTTGCCCTCATTAGACTCCCCTCTGGAAGCGCTTTCACTGCAAGCTGCAGATTCCCTCCTAACAGCAAGCTTTAGGATAGGGTACTGAATTGTAACTTAACTGCGGCTAATAAGGGGATTTTGGCAAAGAGAGTATCTCCCGCAGGGAAGCTGCTACCATCAAATGTTTGCCCTCATTAGACTCCCCTCTGGAAGCGCTTTCACTGCAAGCTGCAGATTCCCTCCTAACAGCAAGCTTTAGGATAGGGTCCTGAATTGTAACTTACTTTCGCCTAATAATGCGATTTTGGCAAAGAGAGTATCTCCCGCAGGGCAGCTGCTACCATCAAATGTTTGCCCTCGTTAGACTCCCCTCTGGAAGCGCTTTCACTGCAAGCTCCAGATTCCCTCCTAACAGCAAGCTTTAGGATAGGGTACTGAATTGTAACTTACTTTCGCCTAATAATGCGATTTTGGAAAAGAGAGTATCTCCCGCAGGGAAGCTGCTACCATCAAATGTTTGCCCTCGTTAGACTCCCCTCTGGAAGCGCTTTCACTGCAAGCTGCAGATTCCCTCCTGACAGCAAGCTTTAGGATAGGGTACTGAATTGTAACTTAACTGCGGCTAATAAGGCGATTTTGGCAAAGAGAATATCTCCCGCAGGGAAGCTGTTACCATCAAATGTTTGCCCTCATTAGACTCCCCTCTGGAAGTGCTTTCACTGCAAGCTGCAGATTCCCTCCTAACAGCAAGCTTTAGGATAGGGTACTGAATTGTATCTTAACTGCGGCTAATAAGGCAACATTGGAAAAGAGATTATATCCCGCAGGGAAGCTGCTACCATCAAATGTTTGCCCTCATTAGACTCCCCTCTGGAAGCGCTTTCACTGCAAGCTGCAGATTCCCTCCTAACAGCAAGCTTTAGGATAGGGTACTGAATTGTAACTTAATTTCGCCTAATAATGCGATTTTGGCAAAGAGAGTATCTCCCGCAGGGAAGCTGCTACCATCAAATGTTTGCCCTCATTAGACTCCCCTCTGGAAGCGCTTTCACTGCAAGCTGCAGATTCCCTCCTAACAGCAAGCTTTAGGATAGTGTACTGAATTGTAACTTATCTGCGGCTAATAAGGCGATTTTGGCAAAGAGAATATCTCCCGCAGGGAAGCTGCTACCATCAAATTTTTGCCCTCATTAGACTCCCCTCTGGAAGCGCTTTCACTGCAAGCTGCAGATTCCCTCCTAACAGCAAGCTTTAGGATAGAGTACTGAATTGTAACTTACTTTCGCCTAATAATGCGATTTTGGCAAAGAGAGTATCTCCCGCAGGGAAGCTGCTACCATCAAATGTTGTCCCTCATTAGACTCCCCTCTGGAAGCGCATTCACTGCAAGCTGCACATTCCCTCCTAACAGCAAGCTTTAGGATAGGGTACTGAATTGTAACTTATCTGCGGCTAATAAGGCGATTTTGGGAAAGAGAATATCTCCCGCAGGGAAGCTGCTACCATCAAATGTTTGCCCTCATTAGACTCCCCTCTGGAAGCGCTTTCACTGCAAGCTGCAGATTCCCTCCTAACAGCAAGCTTTAGCATAGGGTACTGAATTGTAACTTAACTGCGGATAATAAGGCGATTAAGGCAAAGAGAATATCTCCCGCAGGGAAGCTGCTACCATCAAATGATTGCCCTCATTAGACTCCCCTCTGGAAGCGCTTTCACTGCAAGCTGCAGATTCCCTCCTAACAGCAAGCTTTAGCATAGGGTACTGAATTGTAACTTAACTGCGGCTAATAAGGCGATTTTTGCAAAGAGAATATCTCCCGCAGGGAAGCTGTTACCATCAAATGATTGCCCTCATTAGACTCCCCTCTGGAAGCGCTTTCACTGCAAGCTGCAGATTCCCTCCTAACAGCAAGCTTTAGGATAGGGTACTGAATTGTAACTTACTTTCACCTAATAATGCGATTTTGGCAAAGAGAGTATCTCCCGCAGGGAAGCTGCTACCATCAAATGTTTGCCCTCGTTAGACTCCCCTCTGGAAGCGCTTTCACTGCAAGCTGCAGATTCCCTCCTAACAGCAAGCTTTAGGATAGGGTACTGAATTGTAACTTACTTTCGCCTAATAATGCGATTTTGGCAAAGAGAGTATCTCCCGCAGGGAAGCTGCTACCATCAAATGTTTGCCCTCATTAGACTCCCCTCTGGAAGCGCTTTCACTGCAAGCTGCAGATTCCCTCCTAACAGCAAGCTTTAGGATAGGGTACTGAATTGTAACTTAACTGCAGCTAATAAGGGGATTTTGGCAAAGAGAGTATCTCCCGCAGGGAAGCTGCTACCATCAAATGTTTGCCCTCATTAGACTACCCTCTGGAAGCGCTTTCACCGCAAGCTGCAGATTCCCTCCTAACAGCAAGCTTTAGCATAGGGTACTGAATTGTAACTTAACTGCGGATAATAAGGCGATTTTGGCAAAGAGAATATCTCCTGCAGGGAAGCTGTTACCATCAAATGTTTGCCCTCATTAGACTCCCCTCTGGAAGCGCTTTCACTGCAAGCTGCAGATTCCCTCCTAACAGCAAGCTTTAGGATAGGGTACTGAATTGTATCTTAACTGCGGCTAATAATGCGATTTTGGCAAAGAGAATATCTCCCGCAGGGAAGCTGTTACCATCAAATGTTTGCCCTCATTAGACTCCCCTCTGGAAGCGCTTTCACTGCAAGCTGCAGATTCCCTCCTAACAGCAAGCTTTAGGATAGAGTACTGAATTGTAACTTACTTTCGCCTAATAATGCGATTTTGGCAAAGAGAGTATCTCCCGCAGGGAAGCTGCTACCATCAAATGTTTGCCCTCGTTAAACTCCCCTCTGGAAGCGCTTTCACTGCAAGCTGCAGATTCCCTCCTAACAGCAAGCTTTAGGATAGGGTACTGAATTGTAACTTACTTTCGCCTAATAATGCGATTTTGGCAAAGAGAGTATCTCCCGCAGGGAAGCTGCTACCATCAAATGTTTGCCCTCATTAGACTCCCCTCTGGAAGCGCTTTCACTGCAAGCTGCAGATTCCCTCCTAACAGCAAGCTTTAGGATAGGGTACTGAATTGTAACTTAACTGCGGCTAATAAGGCGATTTTGGCAAAGAGAGTATCTCCCGCAGGGAAGCTGCTACCATCAAATGTTTGCCCTCATTAGACTCCCCTCTGGAAGCGCTTTCACTGCAAGCTGCAGATTCCCTCCTAACAGCAAGCTTTAGGATAGGGTACTGAATTGTATCTTAACTGCGGCTAATAAGGGGATTATGGCAAAGAGAGTATCTCCCGCAGGGAAGCTGCTACCATCAAATGTTTGCCCTCATTAGACTCCCCTCTGGAAGCGCTTTCACCGCAAGCTGCAGATTCCCTCCTAACAGCAATCTTTAGCATAGAGTACTGAATTGTAACTTATCTGCGGCTAATAAGGCGATTTTGGCAAAGAGAATATCTCCTGCAGGGAAGCTGTTACCATCAAATGTTTGCCCTCATTAGACTCCCCTCTGGAAGCGCTTTCACTGCAAGCTTCAGATTCCCTCCTAACAGCAAGCTTTAGGATAGGGTACTGAATTGTATCTTAACTGCGGCTAATAATGCGATTTTGGCAAAGAGAATATCTCCCGCAGGGAAGCTGTTACCATCAAATGTTTGCCCTCATTAGACTCCCCTCTGGAAGCGCTTTCACTGCAAGCTGCAGATTCCCTCCTAACAGCAAGCTTTAGGATAGGGTCCTGAATTGTAACTTACTTTCGCCTAATAATGCGATTTTGGCAAAGAGAGTATCTCCCGCAGGGAAGCTGCTACCATCAAATGTTTGCCCTCGTTAAACTCCCCTCTGGAAGCGCTTTCACTGCAAGCTGCAGATTCCCTCCTAACAGCAAGCTTTAGGATAGGGTACTGAATTGTAACTTACTTTCGCCTAATAATGCGATTTTGGCAAAGAGAGTATCTCCCGCAGGGAAGCTGCTACCATCAAATGTTTGCCCTCATTAGACTCCCCTCTGGAAGCGCTTTCACTGCAAGCTGCAGATTCCCTCCTAACAGCAAGCTTTAGGATAGGGTACTGAATTGTAACTTATCTGCGGCTAATAAGGCGATTTTGGGAAAGAGAATATCTCCCGCAGGGAAGCTGCTACCATCAAATGTTTGCCCTCATTAGACTCCCCTCTGGAAGCGCTTTCACCGCAAGCTGCAGATTCCCTCCTAACAGCAAGCTTTAGCATAGGGTACTGAATTGTAACTTAACTGCGGCTAATAAGGCGATTTTGAAAAAGAGAATATCTCCTGCAGGGAAGCTGTTACCATCAAATGTTCGCCCTCATTAGACTCCCCTCTGGAAGCGCTTTCACTGCAAGCTGCAGATTCCCTCCTAACAGCAAGCTTTAGGATAGGGTCCTGAATTGTAACTTACTTTCGCCTAATAATGCGATTTTGGCAAAGAGAGTATCTCCTGCAGGGCAGCTGCTACCATCAAATGTTTGCCCTCGTTAGACTCCCCTCTGGAAGCGCTTTCACTGCAAGCTGCAGATTCCCTCCTAACAGCAAGCTTTAGGATAGGGTACTGAATTGTATCTTAATTTCGCCTAATAATGCGATTTTGGCAAAGAGAGTATCTCCCGCAGGGAAGCTGCTACCATCAAACGTTTGCCCTCGTTAGACTCCCCTCCGGAAGCGCTTTCACTGCAAGCTGCAGATTCCCTCCTAACAGCAAGCTTTAGCATAGGGTACTGAATTGTATCTTACTTTCGCATAATATTGCGATTTTGTCAAAGAGAGTATCTCCCGCAGGGAAGCTGCTACCATCAAATGTTTGCCCTCATTAGACTCCCCTCTGGAAGCGCTTTCACTGCAAGCTGCAGATTCCCTCCTAACAGCAAGCTTTAGGATAGGGTACTGAACTGTAACTTAACTGCGGCTAATAAGGGGATTATGGCAAAGAGAGTATCTCCCGCAGGGAAGCTGCTACCATCAAATGTTTGCCCTCATTAGACTCCCCTCTGGAAGCGCTTTCACCGCAAGCTGCAGATTCCCTCCTAACAGCAAGCTTTAGCATAGGTTACTGAATTGTAACTTACTTTCGCCTAATAATGCGATTTTTACAAAGAGAATATCTCCCGCAGGGAAGCTGCTACCATCAAATGTTTGCCCTCCTTAGACTCCCCTCTGGAAGCGCTTTCACTGCAAGCTGCAGATTCCCTCCTAACAGCAAGCTTTAGGATAGAGTACTGAATTGTAACTTACTTTCGCCTAATAATGCGATTTTGGCAAAGAGAGTATCTCCCGCAGGGAAGCTGCTACCATCAAATGTTTGCCCTCATTAGACTCCCCTCTGGAAGCGCTTTCACTGCAAGCTGCAGATTCCCTCCTAACAGCAAGCTTTAGGATAGGGTACTGAATTGTAACTTATCTGCGGCTAATAAGGCGATTTTGGGAAAGAGAATATCTCCCGCAGGGAAGCTGCTACCATCAAATGTTTGCCCTCATTAGACTCCCCTCTGGAAGCGCTTTCACTGCAAGCTGCAGATTCCCTCCTAACAGCAAGCTTTAGGATAGGGTACTGAATTGTATCTTAACTGCGGCTAATAATGCGATTTTGGCAAAGAGAATATCTCCCGCAGGGAAGCTGTTACCATCAAATGATTGCCCTCATTAGACTCCCCTCTGGAAGCGCTTTCACTGCAAGCTGCAGATTCCCTCCTAACAGCAAGCTTTAGGATAGGGTACTGAATTGTAACTTACTTTCGCCTAATAATGCGATTTTGGCAAAGAGAGTATCTCCCGCAGGGAAGCTGCTACCATCAAATGTTTGCCCTCGTTAGACTCCCCTCTGGAAGCGCTTTCACTGCAAGCTGCAGATTCCCTCCTAACAGCAAGCTTTAGGATAGGGTACTGAATTGTAACTTAACTGCGGCTAATAAGGCGATTTTGGCAAAGACAGTATCTCCCGCAGGGAAGCTGCTACCATCAAATGTTTGCCCTCATTAGACTCCCCTCTGGAAGCGCTTTCACCGCAAGCTGCAGATTCCCTCCTAACAGCAAGCTTTAGCATAGGGTACTGAATTGTAACTTAACTGCGGCTAATAAGGCGATTTTGAAAAAGAGAATATCTCCTGCAGGGAAGCTGTTACCATCAAATGTTCGCCCTCATTAGACTCCCCTCTGGAAGCGCTTTCACTGCAAGCTGCAGATTCCCTCCTAACAGCAAGCTTTAGGATAGGGTCCTGAATTGTAACTTACTTTCGCCTAATAATGCGATTTTGGCAAAGAGAGTATCTCCCGCAGGGCAGCTGCTACCATCAAATGTTTGCCCTCATTAGACTCCCCTCTGGAAGCGCTTTCACTGCAAGCTGCAGATGCCCTCCTAACAGCAAGATTTAGGATAGGGTACTGAATTGTAACTTAACTGCGGCTAATAAGGCAAAATTGGAAAAGAGATTATATCCCGCAGGGAAGCTACTACCATCAAATGTTTGCCCTCATTAGACTCCCCTCTGGAAGCGCTTTCACTGCAAGCTGCAGATTCCCTCCTAACAGCAAGCTTTAGGATAGGGTACTGACTTGTAACTTAATTTCGCCTAATAATGCGATTTTGGCAAAGAGAGTATCTCCCGCAGGGAAGCTGCTACCATCAAATGTTTGCCCTCATTAGACTCCCCTCTGGAAGCGCTTTCACTGCAAGCTGCAGATTCCCTCCTAACAGCAAGCTTTAGGATAGTGTACTGAATTGTAACTTATCTGCGGCTAATAAGGCGATTTTGGCAAAGAGAATATCTCCCGCAGGGAAGCTGCTACCATCAAATGTTTGCCCTCATTAGACTCCCCTCTGGAAGCGCTTTCAATGCAAGCTGCAGATTCCCTCCTAACAGCAAGCTTTAGGATAGGGTACTGAATTGTAACTTACTTTCGCCTAATAATGCGATTTTGGCAAAGAGAGTATCTCCCGCAGGGAAGCTGCTACCATCAAATGTTTGCCCTCATTAGACTCCCCTCTGGAAGCGCTTTCACTGCAAGCTGCAGATTCCCTCCTAACAGCAAGCTTTAGGATAGGGTACTGAATTGTAACTTACTTGCGCCTAATAATGCGATTTTGGCAAAGAGACTATCTCCCGCAGGGAAGATGCTACCATCAAATGTTTGCCCTCATTAGACTCCCCTCTGGAAGCGCTTTCACTGCAAGCTGCAGATTCCCTCCTAACAGCAAGCTTTAGGATAGGGTACTGAATTGTAACTTACTTTCGCCTAATAATGCGATTTTGGCAAAGAGAGTATCTCCCGCAGGGAAGCTGCTACCATCAAACGTTTGCCCTCATTAGACTCCCCTCTGGAAGCGCTTTCACTGCAAGCTGCAGATTCCCTCCTAACAGCAAGCTTTAGGATAGGGTACTGAATTGTATCTTAACTGCGGCTAATAAGGCAAAATTGGAAAAGAGATTATCTCCCGCAGGGAAGCTGCTACCATCAAATGTTTGCCCTCGTTAGACTCCCCTCTGGAAGCGCTTTCACTGCAAGCTGCAGATTCCCTCCTAACAGCAAGCTTTAGGATAGGGTACTGAATTGTAACTTACTTTCGCCTAATAATGGGATTTTGGCAAAGAGAGTATCTCCCGCAGGGAAGCTGCTACCATCAAATGTTTGCCCTCATTAGACTCCCCTCTGGAAGCGCTTTCACTGCAAGCTGAAGATTCCCTCCTAACAGCAAGCTTTAGGATAGGGTACTGAATTGTAACTTACTTTCGCCTAATAATGCGATTTTGGCAAAGAGAATATCTCCCGCAGGGAAGCTGCTACCATCAAATGTTTGCCCTCATTAGACTCCCCTCTGGAAGCGCTTTGACTGCAAGCTGCAGATTCCCTCCTAACAGCAAGCTTTAGGATAGGGTACTGAATTGTAACTTACTTTCGCCTAATAATGCGATTTTGGCAGAGAGAGTATCTCCCGCAGGGAAGCTGCTACCATAAAATGTTTGCCCTCATTAGACTCCCCTCTGGAAGCGCTTTCACTGCAAGCTGCAGATTCCCTCCTAACAGCAAGCTTTAGGATAGGGTACTGAATTGTAACTTACTTTCACCTAATAATGCGATTTTGGCAAAGAGAGTATCTCCCGCAGGGAAGCTGCTACCATCAAATGTTTGCCCTCATTAGACTCCCCTCTGGAAGCGGTTTCACTGCAAGCTGCAGATTCCCTCCTAACAGCAAGCTTTAGGATAGGGTACTGAATTGTAACTTACTTTCGCCTAATAATGCGATTTTGGCAAAAAGAGTATCTCCCGCAGGGAAGCTGCTACCATCAAATGTTTGCCCTCATTAGACTCCCCTCTGGAAGCGCTTTCACTGCAAGCTGCAGATTCCCTCCTAACAGCAAGCTTTAGGATAGGGTACTGAATTGTATCTTACTTTAGCCTAACAAAGAGATTTTGGCAAAGAGAGTATCTCCCGCAGGGAAGCTGCTACCATCAAATGTTTGCCCTCATTAGACTCCCCTCTGGAAGCGCTTTCACTGCAAGCTGCAGATTCCCTCCTAACAGCAAGCTTTAGGATAGGGTACTGAATTGTAACTTACTTTTGCCTAATAATGCGATTATAGCAAAGAGAGTATCTCCCGCAGGGAAGCTGCTACCATCAAATGTTTGCCCTCGTTAGACTACCCTCTGGAAGCGCTTTCACTGCAAGCTGCAGATTCCCTCCTAACAGCAAGCTTTAGGATAGGGTACTGAATTGTATCTTACTTTCGCCAAATAATGCGATTTTGGCAAAGAGAGTATCTCCCGCAGGGAAGCTGCTACCATCAAATGTTTGCCCTCATTAGACTCCCCTCTGGAAGCGCTTTCACTGCAAGCTGCAGTTTCCTTCCTAACAGCAAGCTTTAGGATAGGGTACTGAATTGTAACTTCTCTGAGGCTAATAAGCCGATTTTGGCAAAGAGACTATCTCCCGCAGGGAAGCTGCTACCATCAAATGTTTGCCCTCATTAGACTCCCCTCTGGAAGTGCTTTCACTGCAAGCTGCAGATTCCTTCCTAACAGCAAGCTTTAGGATAGGGTACTGAATTGTAACTTACTTTCGCCTAATAATGCGATTTTGGCAAAGAGAGTATCTCCCGCAGGGAAGCTGCTACCATCAAATATTTGCCCTCGTTAGACTCCCCTCTGGAAGCGCTTTCACTGTAAGCTGCAGATTCCCTCCTAACAGCAAGCTTTAGGATAGGGTACTGAATTGTAACTTACTTTCGCCTAATAATGCGATTTTGGCAAAGAGATTATCTCCCGCAGGGAAGCTGCTACCATCAAATGTTTGCCCTCATTAGACTCCCCTCTGGAAGCGCTTTCACTGCAAGCTGCAGATTCCCTCCTAACAGCAAGCTTTAGGATAGGGTACTGAATTGTAACTTAACTGCGGCTCATAAGGCGACTTTGGCAAAGAGACTATCTCCCGCAGGGAAGCTGCTACCATCAAATGTTTGCCCTCATTAGACTCCCCTCTGGAAGCGCTTTCACTGCAAGATGCAGATTCCTTCCTAACAGCAAGCTTTCGGATAGGGTACTGAATTGTAACTTACTTTCGCCTAATAATGCGATTTTGGCAAAGAGACTATAACTCGCAGGGAAGCTGCTGCCACCAAATGTTTGCCCTCATTAGACTCCCCTCTGGAAGCGCTTTCACTGCAAGCTGCAGATTCCTTCCTAACAGCAAGCTTTAGGATAGGGTACTGAATTGTAACTTACTTTCGCCTAATAATGCGATTTTGGCAAAGAGAGTATCTCCCGCAGGGAAGCTGCTACCATCAAATGTTTGCCCTCGTTAGACTCCCCTCTGGAAGCGCTTTCACTGCAAGCTGCAGATTCCCTCCTAACAGCAAGCTTTAGGATAGGGTACTGAATTGTAACTTACTTTCGCCTAATAATGCGATTATATCAAAGAGAGTATCTCCCGCAGGGAAGCTGCTACCATCAAATGTTTGCCCTCATTAGACTCCCCTCTGGAAGCGCTTTCACTGCAAGCTGCAGATTCCCTCCTAACAGCAAGCTTTAGGATAGGGTACTGACTTGTAACTTAATTTCGCCTAATAATGCGATTTTGGCAAAGAGAGTATCTCCCGCAGGGAAGCTGCTACCATCAAACGTTTGCCCTCGTTAGACTCCCCTCCGGAAGCGCTTTCACTGCAAGCTGCAGATTCCCTCCTAACAGCAAGCTTTAGGATAGGGTACTGAATTGAATCTTACTTTCGCATAATATTGCGATTTTGTCAAAGAGAGTATCTCCCGCAGGGAAGCTGCTACCATCAAATGTTTGCCCTCATTAGACTCCCCTCTGGAAGCGCTTTCACTGCAAGCTGCAGATTCCCTCCTAACAGCAAGCTTTAGGATAGTGTACTGAATTGTAACTTATCTGCGGCTAATAAGGCGATTTTGGCAAAGAGAATATCTCCCGCAGGGAAGCTGCTACCATCAAATGTTTGCCCTCATTAGACTCCCCTCTGGAAGCGCTTTCAATGCAAGCTGCAGATTCCCTCCTAACAGCAAGCTTTAGGATAGGGTACTGAATTGTAACTTACTTTCGCCTAATAATGCGATTTTGGCAAAGAGAGTATCTCCCGCAGGGAAGCTGCTACCATCAAATGTTTGCCCTCATTAGACTCCCCTCTGGAAGCGCTTTCACTGCAAGCTGCAGATTCCCTCCTAACAGCAAGCTTTAGGATAGGGAACTGAATTGTAACATAACTGCGGCTAATAAGGCGATTTTGGCAAAGAGACTATCTCCCACAGGGAAGCTGCTACCGTCAAATGTTTGCCCTCATTAGACTCCCCTCTGGAAGCGCTTTCACTGCAAGCTTCAGATTCCTTCCTAACAGCAAGCTTTAGGATAGGGTACTGAATTGTAACTTATCTGCGGCTAATAAGGCGATTTTGGCAAAGAGAGTATCTCCGGCAGAGAAGCTGCTACCATCAAATGTTTGCCCTCATTAGACTCCCCTCTGGAAGTGCTTTCACTGCAAGCTGCAGATTCCCTCCTAACAGCAAGCTTTAGGATAGGGTACTGAATTGTATCTCAACTGCGGCTAATAAGGCAAAATTGGAAAAGAGATTATATCCCGCAGGGAAGCTGCTACCATCAAATGTTTGCCCTCATTAGACTCCCCTCTGGAAGCGCTTTCACTGCAAGCTGCAGATTCCCTCCTAACAGCAAGCTTTAGGATAGGGTACTGAATTGTATCTTAATTTCGCCTAATAATTCGATTTTGGCAAAGAGAGTATCTCCCGCAGGGAAGCTGCTACCATCAAACGTTTGCCCTCGTTAGACTCCCCTCTGGAAGCGCTTTCACTGCAAGCTGCAGATTCCCTCCTAACAGCAAGCTTTAGGATAGGGTACTGAATTGTATCTTACTTTCGCATAATATTGCGATTTTGTCAAAGAGAGTATCTCCCGCAGGGAAGCTGCTACCATCAAATGTTTGCCCTCATTAGACTCCCCTCTGGAAGCGCTTTCACTGCAAGCTGCAGATTCCCTCCTAACAGCAAGCTTTAGGATAGGGTACTGAACTATAACTTAACTGCGGCTAATAAGGGGATTATGGCAAAGAGAGTATCTCCCGCAGGGAAGCTGCTACCATCAAATGTTTGCCCTCATTAGACTCCCCTCTGGAAGCGCTTTCACCGCAAGCTGCAGATTCCCTCCTAACAGCAAGCTTTAGCATAGGTTACTGAATTGTAACTTACTTTCGCCTAATAATGCGATTTTTACAAAGAGAATATCTCCCGCAGGGAAGCTGCTACCATCAAATGTTTGCCCTCCTTAGACTCCCCTCTGGAAGCGCTTTCACTGCAAGCTGCAGATTCCCTCCTAACAGCAAGCTTTAGGATAGAGTACTGAATTGTAACTTACTTTCGCCTAATAATGCGATTTTGGCAAAGAGAGTATCTCCCGCAGGGAAGCTGCTACCATCAAATGTTTGCCCTCATTAGACTCCCCTCTGGAAGCGCTTTCACTGCAAGCTGCAGATTCCCTCCTAACAGCAAGCTTTAGGATAGGGTACTGAATTGTAACTTATCTGCGGCTAATAAGGCGATTTTGGGAAAGAGAATATCTCCCGCAGGGAAGCTGCTACCATCAAATGTTTGCCCTCATTAGACTCCCCTCTGGAAGCGCTTTCACTGCAAGCTGCAGATTCCCTCCTAACAGCAAGCTTTAGGATAGGGTACTGAATTGTATCTTAACTGCGGCTAATAATGCGATTTTGGCAAAGAGAATATCTCCCGCAGGGAAGCTGTTACCATCAAATGATTGCCCTCATTAGACTCCCCTCTGGAAGCGCTTTCACTGCAAGCTGCAGATTCCCTCCTAACAGCAAGCTTTAGGATAGGGTACTGAATTGTAACTTAACTGCGGCTAATAAGGCGATTATGGGAAAGACAGTATCTCCCGCAGGGAAGCTGCTACCATCAAATGTTTGCCCTCATTAGACTCCCCTCTGGAAGCGCTTTCACCGCAAGCTGCAGATTCCCTCCTAACAGCAAGCTTTAGCATAGGGTACTGAATTGTAACTTAACTGAGGCTAATAAGGCGATTTTGAAAAAGAGAATATCTCCTGCAGGGAAGCTGTTACCATCAAATGTTCGCCCTCATTAGACTCCCCTCTGGAAGCGCTTTCACTGCAAGCTGCAGATTCCCTCCTAACAGCAAGCTTTAGGATAGGGTCCTGAATTGTAACTTACTTTCGCCTAATAATGCGATTTTGGCAAAGAGAGTATCTCCCGCAGGGCAGCTGCTACCATAAAATGTTTGCCCTCGTTAGACTCCCCTCTGGAAGCGCTTTCACTGCAAGCTGCAGATTCCCTCCTAACAGCAAGATTTAGGATAGGGTACTGAATTGTATCTTAACTGCGGCTAATAAGGCGATTTTGGCAAAGAGAATATCTCCCGCAGGGAAGCTGTTACCATCAAATGTTTGCCCTCATTAGACTCCCCTCTGGAAGCGCTTTCACTGCAAGCTGCAGATGCCCTCCTAACAGCAAGATTTAGGATAGGGTACTGAATTGTAACTTAACTGCGGCTAATAAGGCAAAATTGGAAAAGAGATTATATCCCGCAGGGAAGCTACTACCATCAAATGTTTGCCCTCATTAGACTCCCCTCTGGAAGCGCTTTCACTGCAAGCTGCAGATTCCCTCCTAACAGCAAGCTTTAGGATAGGGTACTGACTTGTAACTTAATTTCGCCTAATAATGCGATTTTGGCAAAGAGAGTATCTCCCGCAGGGAAGCTGCTACCATCAAACGTTTGCCCTCGTTAGACTCCCCTCCGGAAGCGCTTTCACTGCAAGCTGCAGATTCCCTCCTAACAGCAAGCTTTAGGATAGGGTACTGAATTGAATCTTACTTTCGCATAATATTGCGATTTTGTCAAAGAGAGTATCTCCCGCAGGGAAGCTGCTACCATCAAATGTTTGCCCTCATTAGACTCCCCTCTGGAAGCGCTTTCACTGCAAGCTGCAGATTCCCTCCTAACAGCAAGCTTTAGGATAGTGTACTGAATTGTAACTTATCTGCGGCTAATAAGGCGATTTTGGCAAAGAGAATATCTCCCGCAGGGAAGCTGCTACCATCAAATGTTTGCCCTCATTAGACTCCCCTCTGGAAGCGCTTTCAATGCAAGCTGCAGATTCCCTCCTAACAGCAAGCTTTAGGATAGGGTACTGAATTGTAACTTACTTTCGCCTAATAATGCGATTTTGGCAAAGAGAGTATCTCCCGCAGGGAAGCTGCTACCATCAAATGTTTGCCCTCATTAGACTCCCCTCTGGAAGCGCTTTCACTGCAAGCTGCAGATTCCCTCCTAACAGCAAGCTTTAGGATAGGGTACTGAATTGTAACTTACTTTCGCCTAATAATGCGATTTTGGCAAAGAGACTATCTCCCGCAGGGAAGATGCTACCATCAAATGTTTGCCCTCATTAGACTCCCCTCTGGAAGCGCTTTCACTGCAAGCTGCAGATTCCCTCCTAACAGCAAGCTTTAGGATAGGGTACTGAATTGTATCTTAACTGCGTCTAATAAGGCAAAATTGGAAAAGAGATTATCTCCCGCAGGGAAGCTGCTACCATCAAATGTTTGCCCTCGTTAGACTCCCCTCTGGAAGCGCTTTCACTGCAAGCTGCAGATTCCCTCCTAACAGCAAGCTTTAGGATAGGGTACTGAATTGTAACTTACTTTCGCCTAATAATGCGATTTTGGCAAAGAGAGTATCTCCCGCAGGGAAGCTGCTACCATCAAATGTTTGCCCTCATTAGACTCCCCTCTGGAAGCGCTTTCACTGCAAGCTGAAGATTCCCTCCTAACAGCAAGCTTTAGGATAGGGTACTGAATTGTAACTTACTTTCGCCTAATAATGCGATTTTGGCAAAGAGAATATCTCCCGCAGGGAAGCTGCTACCATCAAATGTTTGCCCTCATTAGACTCCCCTCTGGAAGCGCTTTGACTGCAAGCTGCAGATTCCCTCCTAACAGCAAGCTTTAGGATAGGGTACTGAATTGTAACTTACTTTCGCCTAATAATGCGATTTTGGCAGAGAGAGTATCTCCCGCAGGGAAGCTGCTACCATAAAATGTTTGCCCTCATTAGACTCCCCTCTGGAAGCGCTTTCACTGCAAGCTGCAGATTCCCTCCTAACAGCAAGCTTTAGGATAGGGTACTGAATTGTAACTTACTTTCGCCTAATAATGCGATTTTGGCAAAGAGAGTATCTCCCGCAGGGAAGCTGCTACCATCAAATGTTTGCCCTCATTAGACTCCCCTCTGGAAGCGGTTTCACTGCAAGCTGCAGATTCCCTCCTAACAGCAAGCTTTAGGATAGGGTACTGAATTGTAACTTACTTTCGCCTAATAATGCGATTTTGGCAAAAAGAGTATCTCCCGCAGGGAAGCTGCTACCATCAAATGTTTGCCCTCATTAGACTCCCCTCTGGAAGCGCTTTCACTGCAAGCTGCAGATTCCCTCCTAACAGCAAGCTTTAGGATAGGGTACTGAATTGTATCTTACTTTAGCCTAACAAAGCGATTTTGGCAAAGAGAGTATCTCCCACAGGGAAGCTGCTACCATCAAATGTTTGCCCTCATTAGACTCCCCTCTGGAAGCGCTTTCACTGCAAGCTGCAGATTCCCTCCTAACAGCAAGCTTTAGGATAGGGTACTGAATTGTAACTTACTTTCGCCTAATAATACGATTATAGCAAAGAGAGTATCTCCCGCAGGGAAGCTGCTACCATCAAATGTTTGCCCTCGTTAGACTACCCTCTGGAAGCGCTTTCACTGCAAGCTGCAGATTCCCTCCTAACAGCAAGCTTTAGGATAGGGTACTGAATTGTATCTTACTTTCGCCTAATAATGCGATTTTGGCAAAGAGAGTATCTCCCGCAGGGAAGCTGCTACCATCAAATGTTTGCCCTCATTAGACTCCCCTCTGGAAGCGCTTTCACTGCAAGCTGCAGTTTCCTTCCTAACAGCAAGCTTTAGGATAGGGTACTGAATTGTAACTTCTCTGAGGCTAATAAGCCGATTTTGGCAAAGAGACTATCTCCCGCAGGGAAGCTGCTACCATCAAATGTTTGCCCTCATTAGACTCCCCTCTGGAAGCGCTTTCACTGCAAGCTGCAGATTCCTTCCTAACAGCAAGCTTTAGGATAGGGTACTGAATTGTAACTTACTTTCGCCTAATAATGCGATTTTGGCAAAGAGAGTATCTCCCGCAGGGAATCTGCTACCATCAAATATTTGCCCTCGTTAGACTCCCCTCTGGAAGCGCTTTCACTGCAAGCTGCAGATTCCCTCCTAACAGCAAGCTTTAGGATAGGGTACTGAATTGTAACTTACTTTCGCCTAATAATGCGATTTTGGCAAAGAGATTATCTCCCGCAGGGAAGCTGCTACCATCAAATGTTTGCCCTCATTAGACTCCCCTCTGGAAGCGCTTTCACTGCAAGCTGCAGATTCCCTCCTAACAGCAAGCTTTAGGATAGGGTACTGAATTGTAACTTAACTGCGGCTCATAAGGCGATTTTGGCAAAGAGAGTATCTCCCGCAGGGAAGCTGCTACCATCAAATGTTTGCCCTCATTAGACTCCCCTCTGGAAGCGCTTTCACTGCAAGATGCAGATTCCTTCCAAACAGCAAGCTTTCGGATAGGGTACTGAATTGTAACTTACTTTCGCCTAATAATGCGATTTTGGCAAAGAGACTATAACTCGCAGGGAAGCTGCTGCCACCAAATGTTTGCCCTCATTAGACTCCCCTCTGGAAGCGCTTTCACTGCAAGCTGCAGATTCCTTCCTAACAGCAAGCTTTAGGATAGGGTACTGAATTGTAACTTACTTTCGCCTAATAATGCGATTTTGGCAAAGAGAGTATCTCCCGCAGGGAAGCTGCTACCATCAAATGTTTGCCCTCGTTAGACTCCCCTCTGGAAGCGCTTTCACTGCAAGCTGCAGATTCCCTCCTAACAGCAAGCTTTAGGATAGGGTACTGAATTGTAACTTACTTTCGCCTAATAATGCGATTTTGGCAAAGAGAGTATCTCCCGCAGGGAAGCTGCTACCATCAAATGTTTGCCCTCATTAGACTCCCCTCTGGAAGCGCTTTCACTGCAAGCTGAAGATTCCCTCCTAACAGCAAGCTTTAGGATAGGGTACTGAATTGTAACTTACTTTCGCCTAATAATGCGATTTTGGCAAAGAGAATATCTCCCGCAGGGAAGCTGCTACCATCAAATGTTTGCCCTCATTAGACTCCCCTCTGGAAGCGCTTTGACTGCAAGCTGCAGATTCCCTCCTAACAGCAAGCTTTAGGATAGGGTACTGAATTGTAACTTACTTTCGCCTAATAATGCGATTTTGGCAGAGAGAGTATCTCCCGCAGGGAAGCTGCTACCATAAAATGTTTGCCCTCATTAGACTCCCCTCTGGAAGCGCTTTCACTGCAAGCTGCAGATTCCCTCCTAACAGCAAGCTTTAGGATAGGGTACTGAATTGTAACTTACTTTCGCCTAATAATGCGATTTTGGCAAAGAGAGTATCTCCCGCAGGGAAGCTGCTACCATCAAATGTTTGCCCTCATTAGACTCCCCTCTGGAAGCGGTTTCACTGCAAGCTGCAGATTCCCTCCTAACAGCAAGCTTTAGGATAGGGTACTGAATTGTAACTTACTTTCGCCTAATAATGCGATTTTGGCAAAAAGAGTATCTCCCGCAGGGAAGCTGCTACCATCAAATGTTTGCCCTCATTAGACTCCCCTCTGGAAGCGCTTTCACTGCAAGCTGCAGATTCCCTCCTAACAGCAAGCTTTAGGATAGGGTACTGAATTGTATCTTACTTTAGCCTAACAAAGCGATTTTGGCAAAGAGAGTATCTCCCACAGGGAAGCTGCTACCATCAAATGTTTGCCCTCATTAGACTCCCCTCTGGAAGCGCTTTCACTGCAAGCTGCAGATTCCCTCCTAACAGCAAGCTTTAGGATAGGGTACTGAATTGTAACTTACTTTCGCCTAATAATACGATTATAGCAAAGAGAGTATCTCCCGCAGGGAAGCTGCTACCATCAAATGTTTGCCCTCGTTAGACTACCCTCTGGAAGCGCTTTCACTGCAAGCTGCAGATTCCCTCCTAACAGCAAGCTTTAGGATAGGGTACTGAATTGTATCTTACTTTCGCCTAATAATGCGATTTTGGCAAAGAGAGTATCTCCCGCAGGGAAGCTGCTACCATCAAATGTTTGCCCTCATTAGACTCCCCTCTGGAAGCGCTTTCACTGCAAGCTGCAGTTTCCTTCCTAACAGCAAGCTTTAGGATAGGGTACTGAATTGTAACTTCTCTGAGGCTAATAAGCCGATTTTGGCAAAGAGACTATCTCCCGCAGGGAAGCTGCTACCATCAAATGTTTGCCCTCATTAGACTCCCCTCTGGAAGCGCTTTCACTGCAAGCTGCAGATTCCTTCCTAACAGCAAGCTTTAGGATAGGGTACTGAATTGTAACTTACTTTCGCCTAATAATGCGATTTTGGCAAAGAGAGTATCTCCCGCAGGGAATCTGCTACCATCAAATATTTGCCCTCGTTAGACTCCCCTCTGGAAGCGCTTTCACTGCAAGCTGCAGATTCCCTCCTAACAGCAAGCTTTAGGATAGGGTACTGAATTGTAACTTACTTTCGCCTAATAATGCGATTTTGGCAAAGAGATTATCTCCCGCAGGGAAGCTGCTACCATCAAATGTTTGCCCTCATTAGACTCCCCTCTGGAAGCGCTTTCACTGCAAGCTGCAGATTCCCTCCTAACAGCAAGCTTTAGGATAGGGTACTGAATTGTAACTTAACTGCGGCTCATAAGGCGATTTTGGCAAAGAGAGTATCTCCCGCAGGGAAGCTGCTACCATCAAATGTTTGCCCTCATTAGACTCCCCTCTGGAAGCGCTTTCACTGCAAGATGCAGATTCCTTCCAAACAGCAAGCTTTCGGATAGGGTACTGAATTGTAACTTACTTTCGCCTAATAATGCGATTTTGGCAAAGAGACTATAACTCGCAGGGAAGCTGCTGCCACCAAATGTTTGCCCTCATTAGACTCCCCTCTGGAAGCGCTTTCACTGCAAGCTGCAGATTCCTTCCTAACAGCAAGCTTTAGGATAGGGTACTGAATTGTAACTTACTTTCGCCTAATAATGCGATTTTGGCAAAGAGAGTATCTCCCGCAGGGAAGCTGCTACCATCAAATGTTTGCCCTCGTTAGACTCCCCTCTGGAAGCGCTTTCACTGCAAGCTGCAGATTCCCTCCTAACAGCAAGCTTTAGGATAGGGTACTGAATTGTAACTTACTTTCGCCTAATAATGCGATTATATCAAAGAGAGTATCTCCCGCAGGGAAGCTGCTACCATCAAATGTTTGCCCTCATTAGACTCCCCTCTGGAAGCGCTTTCACTGCAAGCTGCAGATTCCCTCCTAACAGCAAGCTTTAGGATAGGGTACTGAATTGTAACTTACTTTCGCCTAATAATGCGATTTTGGCAAAGAGAGTATCTCCCGCAGGGAAGCTGCTACCATCAAATGTTTGCCCTCATTAGACTCCCCTCTGGAAGCGCTTTCACTGCAAGCTGCAGATTCCCTCCTAACAGCAAGCTTTAGGATAGGGTACTGAATTGTATCTTACTTTCGCCTAATAATGCGATTTTGGCAAAGAGAATATCTCCCGCAGGGAAGCTGCTACCATCAAATATTTGCCCTCATTAGACTCCCCTCTGGAAGCGCTTTCACTGCAAGCTGCAGATTCCTTCCTAACAGCAAGCTTTAGGATAGGGTACTGAATTGTAACTTACTTTCGCCTAGTAATGAGATTTTGGCAAAGAGAGTATCTCCCACAGGGAAGCTGCTACCATCAAATGTTTGCCCTCATTAGACTCCCCTCTGGAAGCGCTTTCACTGCAAGCTGCAGATTCCCTCCTAACAGCAAGCTTTAGGATAGGGTACTGAATTGTAACTTACTTTCGCCTAATAATGCGATTATGGCAAAGAGACTATAACTCGCAGGGAAGCTGCTGCCTCCAAATGTTTGCCCTCACTAGACTCCCCTCTGGAAGCGCTTTCACTGCAAGCTGCAGATTCCCTCCTAACAGCAAGCTTTAGGATAGGGAACTGAATTGTAACTTAACTGCGGCTAATAAGGCGATTTTGGCAAAGAGACTATCTCCCGCAGGGAAGCTGCTACCGTCAAATGTTTGCCCTCATTAGACTCCCCTCTGGAAGCGCTTTCACTGCAAGCTTCAGATTCCTTCCTAACAGCAAGCTTTAGGATAGGGTACTGAATTGTAACTTACTTTCGCCTAATAATGCGATTTTGGCAAAGAGAGTATCTCCGGCAGAGAAGCTGCTACCATCAAATGTTTGCCCTCATTAGACTCCCCTCTGGAAGTGCTTTCACTGCAAGCTGCAGATTCCCTCCTAACAGCAAGCTTTAGGATAGGGTACTGAATTGTAACTTAAGTGCGGCTAATAAGGCGATTTTAGCAAAGAGAATATCTCCCGCAGGGAAGCTGTTACCATCAAATGTTTGCCCTCATTAGACTCCCCTCTGGAAGCGCTTTCACTGCAAGCTGCAGATTCCCTCCTAACAGCAAGATTTAGGATAGGGTACTGAATTGTAACTTACTTTCGCCTAATAATGCGATTTTGGCAAAGAGAGTATCTCCCGCAGGGAAGCTGCTACCATCAAATATTTGCCCTCGTTAGACTTCCCTCTGGAAGCGCTTTCACTGCAAGCTGCAGATTCCCTCCTAACAGCAAGCTTTAGGATAGGGTACTGAATTGTAACTTACTTTCGCCTAATAATGAGATTTTGGCAAAGAGATTATCTCCCGCAGGGAAGCTGCTACCATCAAATGTTTGCCCTCATTAGACTCCCCTCTGGAAGCGCTTTCACTGCAAGCTGCAGATTCCCTCCTAACAGCAAGCTTTAGGATAGGGTACTGAATTGTAACTTAACTGCGGCTAATAAGGCGATTTTGGCAAAGAGAGTATCTCCCGCAGGGAAGCTGTTACCATCAAATGTTTGCCCTCATTAGACTCCCCTCTGGAAGCGCTTTCACTGCAAGCTGCAGATTCCCTCCTAACAGCAAGCTTTAGGATAGGGTACTGAATTGTATCTTACTTTCGCCTAATACTGCGATTTTGGCAAAGAGAGTATCTCCCGCAGGGAAGGCTCTACCATCAAATGTTTGCCCTCATTAGACTCCCCTCTGGAAGCGCTTTCACTGCAAGCTGCAGATTCCTTCCAAACAGCAAGCTTTCGGATAGGGTACTGAATTGTAACTTACTTTCGCCTAATAATGCGATTTTGGCAAAGAGAGTATCTCCCGCAGGGAAGCTGCTACCATCAAATGTTTGCCCTCATTAGACTCCCCTCTGGAAGCGCTTTCACTGCAAGCTGCAGATTCCCTCCTAACAGCAAGCTTTAGGATAGGGTACTGAATTGTAACTTAACTGCGGCTAATAAGTCAAAATTGGAAAAGAGATTATCTCCCGCAGGGAAGCTGCTACCATCAAATGTTTGCCCTCGTTAGACTCCCCTCTGGAAGCGCTTTCACTGCAAGCTGCAGATTCCCTCCTAACAGCAAGCTTTAGGATAGGGTACTGAATTGTAACTTACTTTCGCCTAATAATGCGATTTTGGCAAAGAGACTATAACTCGCAGGGAAGCTGCTGCCACCAAATGTTTGCCCTCATTAGACTCCCCTCTGGAAGCGCTTTCACTGCAAGCTGCAGATTCCCTCCTAACAGCAAGCTTTAGGATAGGGTACTGAATTGTAACTTAACTGCGGCTAATAAGGCGATTTTGTAAAAGAGAATATCTCCCGCAGGGAAGCTGCTACAATTAAATGTTTGCCCTCATTAGACTCCCCTCTGGAAGCGCTTTCACTGCAAGCTGCAGATTCCTTCCTAACAGGAAGCTTTAGGATAGGGTACTGAATTGTAACTTACTTTCGCCTAATAAGGCGATTTTGGCAAAGAGAGTATCTCCCGCAGGGAATCTGCTACCATCAAATATTTGCCCTCGTTAGACTCCCCTCTGGAAGCGCTTTCACTGCAAGCTGCAGATTCCCTCCTAACAGCAAGCTTTAGGATAGGGTACTGAATTGTAACTTACTTTCGCCTAATAATGCGATTTTTCAAAGAGACTGTCTCCCGCAGGGAAGCTGTTACCATCAAACGTTTGCCCTCATGAGACTCCCCTCTGGAAGCGCTTTCACTGCAAGCTGCAGATTCCCTCCTAACAGCAAGCTTTACGATAGGGTACTGAATTGTAAATTAACTGCGGCTCATAAGGCGATTTTGGCAAAGAGAGTATCTCCCGCAGGGAAGCTGCTACCATCAAATGTTTGCCCTCGTTAGACTCCCCTCTGGAAGCGCTTTCACTGCAAGCTGCAGATTCCCTCCTAACAGCAAGCTTTAGGATAGGGTACTGAATTGTAACTTACTTTCGCCTAATAATGCGATTTTGGCAAAGAGAGTATCTCCCGCAGGGAAGCTGCTACCATCAAATATTTGCCCTCATTAGACTCCCCTCTGGAAGCGCTTTCACTGCAAGCTGCAGATTCCTTCCTAACAGCAAGCTTTAGGATAGGGTACTGAATTGTAACTTACTTTCGCCTAATAATGAGATTTTGGCAAAGAGAGTATCTCCCACAGGGAAGCTGCTACCATCAAATGTTTGCCCTCATTAGACTCCCCTCTGGAAGCGCTTTCACTGCAAGCTGCAGATTCCCTCCTAACAGCAAGCTTTAGGATAGGGTACTGAATTGTAACTTACTTTTGCCTAATAATGCGATTTTGGCAAAGAGACTATAACTCGCAGGGAAGCTGCTGCCTCCAAATGTTTGCCCTCACTAGACTCCCCTCTGGAAGCGCTTTCACTGCAAGCTGCAGATTCCCTCCTAACAGCAAGCTTTAGGATAGGGTACTGAATTGTAACTTAACTGCGGCTAATAAGGCGATTTTGGCAAAGAGACTATCTCCCGCAGGGAAGCTGCTACCGTCAAATGTTTGCCCTCATTAGACTCCCCTCTGGAAGCGCTTTCACTGCAAGCTTCAGATTCCTTCCTAACAGCAAGCTTTAGGATAGGGTACTGAATTGTGACTTACTTTCGCCTAATAATGCGATTTTGGCAAAGAGAGTATCTCCGGCAGGGAAGCTGCTACCATCAAATGTTTGCCCTCATTAGACTCCCCTCTGGAAGCGCTTTCACTGCAAGCTGCAGATTCCCTCCTAACAGCAAGCTTTAGGATAGGGTACTGAATTGTAACTTAACTGCGGCTAATAAGGCGATTTTAGCAAAGAGAATATCTCCCGCAGGGAAGCTGTTACCATCAAATGTTTGCCCTCATTAGACTCCCCTCTGGAAGCGCTTTCACTGCAAGCTGCAGATTCCTTCCTAACAGCAAGCTTTAGGATAGGGTACTGAATTGTAACTTACTTTCGCCTAATAATGCGATTTTGGCAAAGAGAGTATCTCCCGCAGGGAAGCTGCTACCATCAAATATTTGCCCTCGTTAGACTTCCCTCTGGAAGCGCTTTCACTGCAAGCTGCAGATTCCCTCCTAACAGCAAGCTTTAGGATAGGGTACTGAATTGTAACTTACTTTCGCCTAATAATGAGATTTTGGCAAAGAGATTATCTCCCGCAGGGAAGCTGCTACCATCAAATGTTTGCCCTCATTAGACTCCCCTCTGGAAGCGCTTTCACTGCAAGCTGCAGATTCCCTCCTAACAGCAAGCTTTAGGATAGGGTACTGAATTGTAACTTAACTGCGGCTAATAAGGCGATTTTGGCAAAGAGAGTATCTCCCGCAGGGAAGCTGCTACCATCAAATGTTTGCCCTCATTAGACTCCCCTCTGGAAGCGCTTTCACTGCAAGCTGCAGATTCCCTCCTAACAGCAAGCTTTAGGATAGGGTACTGAATTGTAACTTAACTGCAGCTAATAAGTCAAAATTGGAAAAGAGATTATCTCCCGCAGGGAAGCTGCTACCATCAAATGTTTGCCCTCGTTAGACTCCCCTCTGGAAGCGCTTTCACTGCAAGCTGCAGATTCCCTCCTAACAGCAAGCTTTAGGATAGGGTACTGAATTGTATCTTACTTTCGCCTAATAATGCGATTTTGGCAAAGAGACTATAACTCGCAGGGAAGCTGCTGCCACCAAATGTTTGCCCTCATTAGACTCCCCTTTGGAAGCGCTTTCACTGCAAGCTGCAGATTCCCTCCTAACAGCAAGCTTTAGGATAGTGTACTGAATTGTAACTTAACTGCGGCTAATAAGGCGATTTTGTAAAAGAGAATATCTCCCGCAGGGAAGCTGCTACAATTAAATGTTTGCCCTCATTAGACTCCCCTCTGGAAGCGCTTTCACTGCAAGCTGTAGATTCCCTCCTAACAGCAAGCTTTAGGATAGGGTACTGAATTGTAACTTACTTTCGCCTAATAATGCGATTTTGGCAAAGAGAGTATCTCCCGCAGGGAAGCTGCTACCATCAAATATTTGCCCTCGTTAGACTTCCCTCTGGAAGCGCTTTCACTGCAAGCTGCAGATTCCCTCCTAACAGCAAGCTTTAGGATAGGGTACTGAATTGTAACTTACTTTCGCCTAATAATGAGATTTTGGCAAAGAGATTATCTCCCGCAGGGAAGCTGCTACCATCAAATGTTTGCCCTCATTAGACTCCCCTCTGGAAGCGCTTTCACTGCAAGCTGCAGATTCCCTCCTAACAGCAAGCTTTAGGATAGGGTACTGAATTGTAACTTAACTGCGGTTAATAAGGCGATTTTGGCAAAGAGAGTATCTCCCGCAGGGAAGCTGCTACCATCAAATGTTTGCCCTCATTAGACTCCCCTCTGGAAGCGCTTTCACTGCAAGCTGCAGATTCCCTCCTAACAGCAAGCTTTAGGATAGGGTACTGAATTGTAACTTAACTGCGGCTAATAAGTCAAAATTGGAAAAGAGATTATCTCCCGCAGGGAAGCTGCTACCATCAAATGTTTGCCCTCGTTAGACTCCCCTCTGGAAGCGCTTTCACTGCAAGCTGCAGATTCCCTCCTAACAGCAAGCTTTAGGATAGGGTACTGAATTGTAACTTACTTTCGCCTAATAATGCGATTTTGGCAAAGAGACTATAACTCGCAGGGAAGCTGCTGCCACCAAATGTTTGCCCTCATTAGACTCCCCTCTGGAAGCGCTTTCACTGCAAGCTGCAGATTCCCTCCTAACAGCAAGCTTTAGGATAGGGTACTGAATTGTAACTTAACTGCGGCTAATAAGGCGATTTTGTAAAAGAGAATATCTCCCGCAGGGAAGCTGCTACAATTAAATGTTTGCCCTCATTAGACTCCCCTCTGGAAGCGCTTTCACTGCAAGCTGTAGATTCCCTCCTAACAGCAAGCTTTAGGATAGGGTACTGAATTGTAACTTACTTTCGCCTAATAATGCGATTTTGGCAAAGAGAGTATCTCCCGCAGGGAAGCTGCTACCATCAAATGTTTGCCCTCGTTAGACTCCCCTCTGGAAGCGCATTCACTGCAAGCTGCAGATTCCCTCCTAACAGCAAGCTTTAGGATAGGGTACTGAATTGTAACTTACATTCGCCTAATAATGCGATTTTGGCAAAGAGACTATAACTCGCAGGGAAACTGCTGCCACCAAATGTTTGTCCTCATTAGACTCCCCTCTGGAAGCGCTTTCACTGCAAGCTGCAGATTCCCTCCTAACAGCAAGCTTTAGGATAGGGTACTGAATTGTAACTTACTTTCGCCTAATAATGCGATTTTGGCAAAGAGAGTATCTCCCGCAGGGAAGCTGCTACCATCAAATGTTTGTCCTCATTAGACTCCCCTCTGGAAGCGCTTTCACTGCAAGCGGCAGATTCCTTCCTAACAGCAAGCTTTAGGATAGGGTACTGAATTGTAACTTACTTTCGCCTAATAGTGCGATTTTGGCAAAGAGAGTATCTCCCGCAGGGATGCTGCTACCATCAAATATTTGCCCTCATTAGACTCCCCTCTGGAAGCGCTTTCACTGCAAGCTGCAGATTCCCTCCTAACAGCAATCTTTAGGATAGGGTACTGAATTGTAACTTACTTTCGCCTAATAATGCGATTGTGACAAAGAGAGTATCTCCCGCAGGGAAGCTGCTACCATCAAATGTTTGCCCTCGTTAGACTCCCCTCTGGAAGCGCTTTCACTGCAAGCTGCAGATTCCCTCCTAACAGCAAGATTTAGGATAGGGTACTGAATTGTAACTTACTTTCGCCTAAAAATGCGATTTTGGCAAAGAGAGTATCTCCCGCAGGGAAGCTGCTACCATCAAATCTTTGCCCTCATTAGACTCCCCTCTGGAAGCGCTTTCACTGCAAGCTGCAGATTCCCTCCTAACAGCAAGCTTTAGGATAGGGTACTGAATTGTATCTTAACTGCAGCTAATAATGCGATTTTGGCAAAGAGAATATCTCCCGCAGGGAAGCTGCTACCATCAAATGTTTGCCCTCGTTAGACTCCCCTCTGGAAGCGCTTTCACTGCAAGCTGCAGATTCCCTCCTAACAGCAAGCTTTAGGATAGGGTACTGAATTGTAACTTACTGTCGCCTAATAATGCGATTTTGGCAAAGAGACTGTCTCCCGCAGGGAAGCTGTTACCATCAAACGTTTGCCCTCATTAGACTCCCCTCTGGAAGCGCTTTCACTGCAAGCTGCAGATTCCCTCCTAACAGCAAGCTTTAGGATAGGGTACTGAATTGTAACTTAACTGCGGCTCATAAGGCGATTTTGGCAAAGAGACTATCTCCGCAGGGAAGCTGCTACCATCAAATGTTTGCCCTCATTAGACTCCCCTCTGGAAGCGCTTTCACTGCAAGCTGCAGATTCCTTCCTAACAGCAAGCTTTCGGATAGGGTACTGAATTGTAACTTACTTTCGCCTAATAATGCGATTTTGGCAAAGAGACTATTACTCGCAGGGAAGCTGCTGCCACCAAATGTTTGCCCTCATTAGACTCCCCTCTGGAAGCGCTTTCACTGCAAGCTGCAGATTCCCTCCTAACAGCAAGCTTTAGGATAGGGTACTGAATTGTAACTTACTTTCGCCTAATAATGCGATTTTGGCAAAGAGAGTATCTCCCGCAGGGAAGCTGCTACCATCAAATGTTTGCCCTCATTAGACTCCCCTCTGGAAGCGCTTTCACTGCAAGCTGCAGATTCCCTCCTAACAGCAAGTTTTAGGATAGGGTACTGAATTGTAACTTACTTTCGCCTAATAATGCGATTTTGGCAAAGAGAGTATCTCCCGCAGGTAAGCTGCTACCATCAAATCTTTGCCCTCATTAGACTCCCCTCTGGAAGCGCTTTCACTGCAAGCTGCAGATTCCCTCCTAACAGCAAGCTTTAGGATAGGGTCCTGAATTGTAACTTAACTGCAGCTAATAAGGCGATTATGGGAAAGAGAATATCTCCCGCAGGGAAGCTGCTACCATCAAATGTTTGCCCTCATTAGACTCCCCTCTGGAAGCGCTTTCACTGCAAGCTGCAGATTCCCTCCTAACAGCAAGCTTTAGGATAGGGTACTGAATTGTAACTTACTTTCGCCTAATAATGCGATTTTGGCAAAGAGACTATAACTCGCAGGGAAGCTGCTGCCACCAAATGTTTGCCCTCATTAGACTCCCCTCTGGAAGCGCTTTCACTGCAAGCTGCAGATTCCCTCCTAACAGCAAGCTTTAGGATAGGGTACTGAATTGTAACTTAACTGCGGCTAATAAGGCGATTTTGTAAAAGAGAATATCTCCCGCAGGGAAGCTGCTACAATTAAATGTTTGCCCTCATTAGACTCCCCTCTGGAAGCGCTTTCACTGCAAGCTGTAGATTCCCTCCTAACAGCAAGCTTTAGGATAGGGTACTGAATTGTAACTTACTTTCGCCTAATAATGCGATTTTGGCAAAGAGAGTATCTCCCGCAGGGAAGCTGCTACCATCAAATATTTGCCCTCGTTAGACTTCCCTCTGGAAGCGCTTTCACTGCAAGCTGCAGATTCCCTCCTAACAGCAAGCTTTAGGATAGGGTACTGAATTGTAACTTACTTTCGCCTAATAATGCGATTTTGGCAAAGAGATTATCTCCCGCAGGGAAGCTGCTACCATCAAATGTTTGCCCTCATTAGACTCCCCTCTGGAAGCGCTTTCACTGCAAGCTGCAGATTCCCTCCTAACAGCAAGCTTTAGGATAGGGTACTGAATTGTAACTTAACTGCGGCTAATAAGGCGATTTTGGCAAAGAGAGTATCTCCCGCAGGGAAGCTGCTACCATCAAATGTTTGCCCTCATTAGACTCCCCTCTGGAAGCGCTTTCACTGCAAGCTGCAGATTCCCTCCTAACAGCAAGCTTTAGGATAGGGTACTGAATTGTAACTTAACTGCGGCTAATAAGTCAAAATTGGAAAAGAGATTATCTCCCGCAGGGAAGCTGCTACCATCAAATGTTTGCCCTCGTTAGACTCCCCTCTGGAAGCGCTTTCACTGCAAGCTGCAGATTCCCTCCTAACAGCAAGCTTTAGGATAGGGTACTGAATTGTAACTTACTTTCGCCTATTAATGCGATTTTGGCAAAGAGACTATAACTCGCAGGGAAGCTGCTGCCACCAAATGTTTGCCCTCATTAGACTCCCCTCTGGAAGCGCTTTCACTGCAAGCTGCAGATTCCCTCCTAACAGCAAGCTTTAGGATAGGGTACTGAATTGTAACTTAACTGCAGCTAATAAGGCGATTTTGTAAAAGAGAATATCTCCCGCAGGGAAGCTGCTACAATTAAATGTTTGCCCTCATTAGACTCCCCTCTGGAAGCGCTTTCACTGCAAGCTGTAGATTCCCTCCTAAGAGCAAGCTTTAGGATAGGGTACTGAATTGTAACTTACTTTCGCCTAATAATGCGATTTTGGCAAAGAGAGTATCTCCCGCAGGGAAGCTGCTACCATCAAATGTTTGCCCTCGTTAGACTCCCCTCTGGAAGCGCATTCACTGCAAGCTGCAGATTCCCTCCTAACAGCAAGCTTTAGGATAGGGTACTGAATTGTAACTTACATTCGCCTAATATTGCGATTTTGGCAAAGAGACTATAACTCGCAGGGAAATGCTGCCACCAAATGTTTGCCCTCATTAGAGTCCCCTCTGGAAGCGCTTTCACTGCAAGCTGCAGATTCCCTCCTAACAGCAAGCTTTAGGATAGGGTACTGAATTGTAACTTACTTTCGCCTAATAATGCGATTTTGGCAAAGAGACTATCTCCCGCAGGGAAGCTGCTACCATCAAATGTTTGTCCTCATTAGACTCCCCTCTGGAAGCGCTTTCACTGCAAGCTGCAGATTCCTTCCTAACAGCAAGCTTTAGGATAGGGTACTGAATTGTAACTTACTTTCGCCTAATAATGCGATTTTGGCAAAGAGAGTATCTCCCGCAGGGAAGCTGCTACCATCAAATGTTTGCCCTCATTAGACTCCCCTCTGGAAGCGCTTTCACTGCAAGCTGCAGATTCCCTCCTAACAGCAAGCTTTAGGATAGGGTACTGAATTGTAACTTACTTTAGCCTAATAGTGCGATTTTGGCAAAGAGAGTATCTCCCGCAGGGATGCTGCTACCATCAAATATTTGCCCTCATTAGACTCCCCTCTGGAAGCGCTTTCACTGCAAGCTGCAGATTCCCTCCTAACAGCAATCTTTAGGATAGGGTACTGAATTGTAACTTACTTTCGCCTAATAATGCGATTTTGACAAAGAGAGTATCTCCCGCAGGGAAGCTGCTACCATCAAATGTTTGCCCTCGTTAGACTCCCCTCTGGAAGCGCTTTCACTGCAAGCTGTAGATTCCCTCCTAACAGCAAGCTTTAGGATAGGGTACTGAATTTTAACTTACTTTCGCCTAAAAATGCGATTTTGGCAAAGAGAGTATCTCCCGCAGGGAAGCTGCTACCATCAAATCTTTGCCCTCATTAGACTCCCCTCTGGAAGCGCTTTCACTGCAAGCTGCAGATTCCCTCCTAGCAGCAAGCTTTAGGATAGGGTACTGAATTGTATCTTAACTGCAGCTAATAATGCGAATTTGGCAAAGAGAATATCTCCCGCAGGGAAGCTGCTACCATCAAATGTTTGCCCTCGTTAGACTCCCCTCTGGAATTGTTTTCACTGCAAGCTGCAGATTCCCTCCTAACAGCAAGCTTTAGGATAGGGTACTGAATTGTAACTTACTGTCGCCTAATAATGCGATTTTGGCAAAGAGACTGTCTCCCGCAGGGAAGCTGTTACCATCAAACGTTTGCCCTCATTAGACTCCCCTCTGGAAGCGCTTTCACTGCAAGCTGCAGATTCCCTCCTAACAGCAAGCTTTAGGATAGGGTACTGAATTGTAACTTAATTGCAGCTAAAAAGGCGATTTTGGCAAAGAGAATATCTCCTGCAGGGAAGCTGCTACCATCAAATGTTTGCCCTCGTTAGACTCCCCTCTGGAAGCGCTTTCACTGCAAGCTGCAGATTCCCTCCTAACAGCAAGCTTTAGGATAGGGTCCTGAATTGTAACTTAACTGCAGCTAATAAGGCGATTCTGGGAAAGAGAATATCTCCCGCAGGGAAGCTGCTACCATCAAATGTTTGCCCTCATTAGACTCCCCTCTGGAAGCGCTTTCACTGCAAGCTGCAGATTCCCTCCTAACAGCAAGCTTTAGGATAGGGTACTGAATTGTAACTTAACTGCGGCTAATAATGCGATTTTGGCAAAGAGAGTATCTCCCGCAGGGAAGCTGCTACCATCAAATGTTTGCCCTCATTAGACTCCCCTCTGGAAGCGCTTTCACTGCAAGCTGCAGATTCCCTCCTAACAGCAAGCTTTAGGATAGGGTACTGAATTGTAACTTACTTTCGCCTAATAATGCGATTTTGGCAAAGAGAGTATCTCCCGCAGGACAGCTGCTACCATCAAATGTTTGCCCTCATTAGACTCCCCTCTGGAAGCGCTTTCACTGCAAGCTGCAGATTCCCTCCTAACAGCAAGCTTTAGGATAGGGTACTGAATTGTAACTTACTTTCGCCTAATAATGCGATTATGGCAAAGACAGTATCTCCCGCAGGGAAGCTGCTACAATCAAATGTTTGCCCTCATTAGACTCCCCTCTGGAAGCGCTTTCACTGCAAGCTGCAGATTCCCTCCTAACAGCAAGCTTTAGGATAAGGTACTGAATTGTAACTTACTTTCGCCTAATAATGCGATTTTGGCAAAGAGAGTATCTCCGGCAGGGAAGCTGCTACCATCAAATGTTTGCCCTCATTAGACTCCCCTCTGGAAGCGCTTTCACTGCAAGCTGCAGATTCCCTCCTAACAGCAATCTTTAGGATAGGGTACTGAATTGTAACTTAACTGCGGCTAATAAGGCGATATTGGAAAAGAGAGTATCTCCCGCAGGGAAGCTGCTACCATCAAATGTTTGCCCTCATTAGACTCCCCTCTGGAAGCGCTTTCACTGCAAGCTGCAGATTCCCTCCTAACAGCAAGCTTTAGGATAGGGTACGGAATTGTAACTTACTTTCGCCTAATAAGGCGAGTTTCGAAAAGAGTATCTCCTGCAGGGAAGCTGATACTATCAAATGTTTGCCCTCGTTAGACTCCCCTCTGGAAGCACTTTCACTGCAAGCTGCAGATTCCCTCCTAACAGCAAGCTTTAGGATAGGGTACTGAATTGTAACTTACTTACGCCTAATAAGGCGATTTTGGCAAAGAGAGTATCTCCCACAGGGAAGCTGCTACCATCAAATGTTTGCCCTCATTAGACTCCCCTCTGGAAGCGCTTTCACTGCAAGCTGCAGATTCCCTCCTAACAGCAAGCTTTAGGATAGGGTACTGAATTGTAACTTAGTTTCGGCAAATAAGGCGATATTGGCAAAGAGAGTATCTCCCGCAGGGAAGCTGCTACCATCAAATATTTGCCCTCATTAGACTCCCCTCTGGAAGCGCTTTCACTGCAAGCTGCAGATTCCCTCCTAACAGCAAGCTTTAGGATAGGGTACTGAATTGTAACTTACTTTCGCCTAATAATGCGATTTTGGCAAAGAGAGTATCTCCCACAGGGAAGCTGCTACCATCAAATGTTTGCCCTCGTTAGACCCCCCTCTGGAAGCGCTTTCACTGCAAGCTGCAGATTCCCTCCTAACAGCAAGCTTTAGGATAGGGTACTGAATTGTAACTTAACTGCGGATAATAATGCGATTTTGGCAAAGAGATTATCTCCCGCAGGGAAGCTGCTACCATCAAATGTTTGCCCTCGTTAGACTCCCCTCTGGAAGCGCTTTCACTGCAAGCTGCAGATTCCCTCCTAAGAGCAAGCTTTAGGATAGGGTACTGAATTGAAACCTACTTTCGCCTAATAATGCGATTTTGGCAAAGAGACTATAACTCGCAGGGAAGCTGCTACCATCAAATGTTTGCCCTCATTAGACTCCCCTCTGGAAGCGCTTTCACTGCAAGCTGCAGATTCCCTCCTAACAGCAATCTTTAGGATAGGGTACTGAATTGTAACTTACTTTCGCCTAATAATGCGATTTTGGCAAAGAGAGTATCTCCCGCAGGGAAGCTGCTACCATCAAATATTTGCCCTCATTAGACTCCCCTCTGGAAGCGCTTTCACTGCAAGCTGCAGATTCCCTCCTAACAGCAAGCTTTAGGATAGGGTACTGAATTGTATCTTAACTTCGGATAATAAGGCGATTTTGGCAAAGAGAGTATCTCCCGCAGGGAAGCTGCTACCATCAAATGTTTGCCCTCATTAGACTCCCCTCTGGAAGCGCTTTCACTGCAAGCTGCAGATTCCCTCCTAACAGCAAGCTTTAGGATAGGGTACTGAATTGTAACTTAACTGCGGCTAATAAGGCGCTTTTGGGAAAGAGAATATCTCCCGCAGGGAAGCTGCTACCATCAAATGTTTGCCCTCGTTAGACTCCCCTCTGGAAGCGCTTTCACTGCAAGCTGCAGATTCCCTCCTAAGAGCAAGCTTTAGGATAGGGTACTGAATTGAAACCTACTTTCGCCTAATAATGCGATTTTGGCAAAGAGACTATAACTCGCAGGGAAGCTGCTACCATCAAATGTTTGCCCTCATTAGACTCCCCTCTGGAAGCGCTTTCACTGCAAGCTGCAGATTCCCTCCTAACAGCAAGCTTTAGGATAGGGTACTGAATTGTAACTTAACTGCGGATAATAATGCGATTTTGGCAAAGAGATTATCTCCCGCAGGGAAGCTGCTACCATCAAATGTTTGCCCTCGTTAGACTCCCCTCTGGAAGCGCTTTCACTGCAAGCTGCAGATTCCCTCCTAAGAGCAAGCTTTAGGATAGGGTACTGAATTGAAACCTACTTTCGCCTAATAATGCGATTTTGGCAAAGAGACTATAACTCGCAGGGAAGCTGCTACCATCAAATGTTTGCCCTCATTAGACTCCCCTCTGGAAGCGCTTTCACTGCAAGCTGCAGATTCCCTCCTAACAGCAATCTTTAGGATAGGGTACTGAATTGTAACTTACTTTCGCCTAATAATGCGATTTTGGCAAAGAGAGTATCTCCCGCAGGGAAGCTGCTACCATCAAATATTTGCCCTCATTAGACTCCCCTCTGGAAGCGCTTTCACTGCAAGCTGCAGATTCCCTCCTAACAGCAAGCTTTAGGATAGGGTACTGAATTGTATCTTAACTTCGGATAATAAGGCGATTTTGGCAAAGAGAGTATCTCCCGCAGGGAAGCTGCTACCATCAAATGTTTGCCCTCATTAGACTCCCCTCTGGAAGCGCTTTCACTGCAAGCTGCAGATTCCCTCCTAACAGCAAGCTTTAGGATAGGGTACTGAATTGTAACTTAACTGCGGCTAATAAGGCGCTTTTGGGAAAGAGAATATCTCCCGCAGGGAAGCTGCTACCATCAAATGTTTGCCCTCGTTAGACTCCCCTCTGGAAGCGCTTTCACTGCAAGCTGCAGATTCCCTCCTAAGAGCAAGCTTTAGGATAGGGTACTGAATTGAAACCTACTTTCGCCTAATAATGCGATTTTGGCAAAGAGACTATAACTCGCAGGGAAGCTGCTACCATCAAATGTTTGCCCTCATTAGACTCCCCTCTGGAAGCGCTTTCACTGCAAGCTGCAGATTCCCTCCTAACAGCAATCTTTAGGATAGGGTACTGAATTGTAACTTACTTTCGCCTAATAATGCGATTTTGGCAAAGAGAGTATCTCCCGCAGGGAAGCTGCTACCATCAAATGTTTGCCCTCATTAGACTCCCCTCTGGAAGCGCTTTCACTGCAAGCTGCAGATTCCCTCCTAACAGCAAGCTTTAGGATAGGGTACTGAATTGTAACTTACTTTCGCCTAATAATGCGATTTTGGCAAAGAGAGTATCTCCCGCAGGGAAGCTGCTACCATCAAATGTTTGCCCTCATTAGACTCCCCTCTGGAAGCGCTTTCACTGCAAGCTGCAGATTCCCTCCTAACAGCAAGCTTTAGGATAGGGTACTGAATTGTAACTTACTTTCGCCTAATAATGCGATTTTGGCAAAGAGAGTATCTCCCGCAGGGAAGCTGCTACCATCAAATGTTTGCCCTCATTAGACTCCCCTCTGGAAGCGCTTTCACTGCAAGCTGCAGATTCCCTCCTAACAGCAAGCTTTAGGATAGGGTCCTGAATTGTAACTTACTTTCGCCTAATAATGCGATTTTGGCAAAGAGAGTATCTCCCGCAGGGAAGCTGCTACCATCAAATGTTTGCCCTCGTTAGACTCCCCTCTGGAAGCGCTTTCACTGCAAGCTGCAGATTCCCTCCTAACAGCAAGCTTTAGGATAGGGTCCTGAATTGTAACTTACTTTCGCCTAATAATGCGATTTTGGCAAAGAGAGTATCTCCCGCAAGGAAGCTGCTACCATCAAGTGTTTGCCCTCATTAGACTCCCCTCTGGAAGCGCTTTCACTGCAAGCTGCAGATTCCCTCCTAACAGCAATCTTTAGGATAGGGTACTGAATTCTAACATAACTGCGGCTAATAATGGGATTTTGGCAAAGAGAGTATCTCCCGCAGGGAAGCTGCTACCATCAAATGTTTGCCCTCATTAGACTCCCCTCTGGAAGCGCTTTGACTGCAAGCTGCAGATTCCCTCCTAACAGCAAGCTTTACGATAGGGTACTGAATTGTAACTTACTTTCGGCTAATAAGGCGTTTTTAGCAAAGAGAGTATCTCCCACAGGGAAGCTGCTACCATCAAATGTTTGCCCTCGTTAGACTCCCCTCTGGAAGCGCTTTCACTGCAAGCTGCAGATTCCCTCCTAACAGCAAGCTTTAGGATAGGGTACTGAATTGTAACTTACTTTCGCCTAATAATGCGATTATGGCAAAGAGAGTATCTCCCGCAGGGAAGCTGCTACCATCAAATGTTTGCCCTCATTAGACTCCCCTCTGGAAGCGCTTTCACTGCAAGCTGCAGATTCCCTCCTAACAGCAAGCTTTAGGATAGGGTACTGAATTCTAACATAACTGCGGCTAATAATGGGATTTTGGCAAAGAGAGTATCTCCCGCAGGGAAGCTGCTACCATCAAATGTTTGCCCTCTTTAGACTCCCCTCTGGAAGCGCTTTCACTGCAAGCTGCAGATTCCCTCCTAACAGCAAGCTTTAGGATAGGGTACTGAATTGTATCTTACTTTCGCATAATAATGCGATTTTGGCAAAGAGAGTATCTCCCGCAGGGAAGCTGCTACCATCAAATCTTTGCCCTCATTAGACTCCCCTCTGGAAGCGCTTTCACTGCAAGCTGCAGATTCCCTCCTAACAGCAAGCTTTAGGATAAGGTACTGAATTGTAACTTACTTTCGCCTAATAATGCGATTTTGGCAAAGAGAGTATCTCCCGCAGGGAAGCTGCTACCATCAAATGTTTGCCCTCGTTAGACTCCCCTCTGGAAGCGCTTTCACTGCAAGCTGCAGATTCCCTCCTAACAGCAAGCTTTAGGATAGGGTACTGAATTGTAACTTACTTTCGCCTAATAATGCGATTTTGGCAAAGAGAGTATCTCCCGCAAGGAAGCTGCTACCATCAAGTGTTTGCCCTCATTAGACTCCCCTCTGGAAGCGCTTTTACTGCAAGCTGCAGATTCCCTCCTAACAGCAAGCTGTAGGACACTGTACTGAACTGTAACTTACTTTCGCCTAAAAATGCGTTTTTAACAAAGAGAGTATCTCCCGCAGGGAAGCTGCTACCATCAAATGTTTGCCCTCGTTAGACTCCCCTCTGGAAGCGCTTTCACTGCAAGCTGCAGATTCCCTCCTAACAGCAAGCTTTAGGATAGGGTCCTGAATTGTAACTTACTTTCGCCTAATAAGGCGTTTTTAGCAAAGAGAGCATCTCCAAAAGGGAAGCTGCTACCATCAAATGTTTGCCCTCGTTAGACTCCCCTCTGGAAGCGCTTTCACTGCAAGCTGCAGATTCCCTCCTAACAGCAAGCTTTAGGATAGGGTACTGAATTGTAACTTACTTTCGCCTAATAATGCGATTATGGCAAAGAGAGTATCTCCCGCAGGGAAGCTGCTACCATCAAATGTTTGCCCTCATTAGACTCCCCTCTGGAAGCGCTTTCACTGCAAGCTGCAGATTCCCTCCTAACAGCAATCTTTAGGATAGGGTACTGAATTCTAACATAACTGCGGCTAATAATGGGATTTTGGCAAAGAGAGTATCTCCCGCAGGGAAGCTGCTACCATCAAATGTTTGCCCTCATTAGACTCCCCTCTGGAAGCGCTTTCACTGCAAGCTGCAGATTCCCTCCTAACAGCAAGCTTTAGCATAGGGTACTGAATTGTAACTTACTTTCGCCTAATAATGCGATTATGGCGAAGAGAGTATCTCCCGCAGGGAAGCTGCTACCATCAAATGTTTGCCCTCATTAGACTCCCCTCTGGAAGCGCTTTCACTGCAAGCTGCAGATTCCCTCCTAACAGCAAGCTTTAGGATAGGGTACTGAATTCTAACATAATTGCGGCTAATAATGGTATTTTGGCAAAGAGAGCATCTCCCACAGGGAAGCTGCTACCATCAAATGTTTGCCCTCATTAGACTCCCCTCTGGAAGCGCTTTCACTGCAAGCTGCAGATTCCCTCCTAACAGCAAGCTTTAGGATAGGGTACTGAATTGTAACTTACTTTCGCCTAATAATGCGATTATGGCAAAGAGAGTATCTCCCGCAGGGAAGCTGCTACCATCAAATGTTTGCCCTCGTTAGACTCCCCTCTGGAAGCGCTTTCACTGCAAGCTGCAGATTCCCTCCTAACAGCAAGCTTTAGGATAGTGTACTGAATTGTAACTTACTTTCGCCTAATAATGCGATTTTGGAAAAGAAAGTATCTCCCGCAGGGAAGCTGCTACCATCAAATGTTTGCCCTCATTAGACTCCCCTCTGGAAGCGCTTTCTCTGCAAGCTTCAGATTCCCTCCTAACAGCTAGGTTTAGGATAAGGTACTGAATTGTAACTTACTTTCGCCTAATAATGCGATTTTGGAAAAGAGAGTATCTCCCGCAGGGAAGCTGCTACCATCAAATGTTTGCCCTCATTAGACTCCCCTCTGGAAGCGCTTTCACTGCAAGCTGCAGATTCCCTCCTAACAGCAAGCTTTAGGATAGGGTACTGAATTGTATCTTAACTGCAGCTAATAATGCGATTATGGCAAAGAGAGTATCTCCCGCAGGGAAGCTGCTACCATCAAATGTTTGCCCTCATTAGACTCCCCTCTGGAAGCGCTTTCTCTGCAAGCTGCAGATTCCCTCCTAACAGCAAGCTTTAGGATAGGGTACTGAATTGTAAATTAACTGCGGCTAATAAGGCGATATTGGAAAAGAGATTATCTCCCGCAGGGAATCTGCTACCATCAAATGTTTGCCCTCTTTAGACTCCCCTCTGGAAGCGCTTTCACTGCAAGCTGCAGATTCCCTCCTAACAGCAAGCTTTAGGATAGGGTCCTGAATTGTAACTTACTTTCGCCTAATAAGGCGTTTTTAGCAAAGAGAGCATCTCCAAAAGGGAAGCTACTACCATCAAATGTTTGCCCTCGTTAGACTCCCCTCTGGAAGCGCTTTCACTGCAAGCTGCAGATTCCCTCCTAACAGCAAGCTTTAGGATAGGGTACTGAATTGTAACTTACTTTCGCCTAATAATGCGATTATGGCAAAGAGAGTATCTCCCGCAGGGAAGCTGCTACCATCAAATCTTTGCCCTCATTAGACTCCCCTCTGGAAGCGCTTTCACTGCAAGCTGCAGATTCCCTCCTAACACCAATCTTTAGGATAGGGTACTGAATTCTAACATAACTGCGGCTAATAATGGGATTTTGGCAAAGAGAGTATCTCCCGCAGGGAAGCTGCTACCATCAAATGTTTGCCCTCATTAGACTCCCCTCTGGAAGCGCTTTCACTGCAAGCTGCAGATTCCCTCCTAACAGCAAGCTTTAGCATAGGGTACTGAATTGTAACTTACTTTCGCATAATAATGCGATTATGGCAAAGAGAGTATCTCCCGCAGGGAAGCTGCTACCATCAAATGTTTGCCCTCATTAGACTCCCCTCTGGAAGCGCTTTCACTGCAAGCTGCAGATTCCCTCCTAACAGCAAGCTTTAGGATAGGGTACTGAATTCTAACATAATTGCGGCTAATAATGGTATTTTGGCAAAGAGAGCATCTCCCACAGGGAAGCTGCTACCATCAAATGTTTGCCCTCATTAGACTCCCCTCTGGAAGCGCTTTCACTGCAAGCTGCAGATTCCCTCCTAACAGCAAGCTTTAGGATAGGGTACTGAATTGTAACTTACTTTCGCCTAATAATGCGATTATGGCAAAGAGAGTATCTCCCGCAGGGAAGCTGCTACCATCAAATGTTTGCCCTCGTTAGACTCCCCTCTGGAAGCGCTTTCACTGCAAGCTGCAGATTCCCTCCTAACAGCAAGCTTTAGGATAGTGTACTGAATTGTAACTTACTTTCGCCTAATAATGCGATTTTGGAAAAGAAAGTATCTCCCGCAGGGAAGCTGCTACCATCAAATGTTTGCCCTCATTAGACTCCCCTCTGGAAGCGCTTTCACTGCAAGCTTCAGATTCCCTCCTAACAGCTAGGTTTAGGATAAGGTACTGAATTGTAACTTACTTTCGCCTAATAATGCGATTTTGGAAAAGAGAGTATCTCCCGCAGGGAAGCTGCTACCATCAAATGTTTGCCCTCATTAGACTCCCCTCTGGAAGCGCTTTCACTGCAAGCTGCAGATTCCCTCCTAACAGCAAGCTTTAGGATAGGGTACTGAATTGTATCTTAACTGCAGCTAATAATGCGATTATGGCAAAGAGAGTATCTCCCGCAGGGAAGCTGCTACCATCAAATGTTTGCCCTCATTAGACTCCCCTCTGGAAGCGCTTTCTCTGCAAGCTGCAGATTCCCTCCTAACAGCAAGCTTTAGGATAGGGTACTGAATTGTAACTTAACTGCGGCTAATAAGGCGATATTGGAAAAGAGATTATCTCCCGCAGGGAATCTGCTACCATCAAATGTTTGCCCTCTTTAGACTCCCCTCTGGAAGCGCTTTCACTGCAAGCTGCAGATTCCCTCCTAACAGCAAGCTTTAGGATAGGGTACTGAATTGTAACTTACTTTCGCCTAATAAGTCGTTTTTATCAAAGAGAGTATCTCCCACAGGGAAGCTGCTACCATCAAATGTTTGCCCTCGTTAGACTCCCCTCTGGAAGCGCTTTCACTGCAAGCTGCAGATTCCCTCCTAACAGCAAGCTTTAGGATAGGGTACTGAATTGTAACTTAACTGCGGCTAATAATGCGATTTTTTCAAAGAGAGTATCTCCCGCAGGGAAGCTGCTACCATCAAATGTTTGCCCTCGTTAGACTCCCCTCTGGAAGCGCTTTCACTGCAAGCTGCAGATTCCCTCCTAACAGCAAGCTTTAGGATAGGGTACTGAATTGTAACTTAGTTTCGGCTAATAAGGCGATATTGGCAAAGAGAGTATCTCCCGCAGGGAAGCTGCTACCATCAAATATTTGCCCTCATTAGACTCTCCTCTGGAAGCGCTTTCACTGCAAGCTGCAGATTCCCTCCTAACAGCTAGCTTTAGGATAGGGTACTGAATTGTAACTTACTTTCGCCTAATAATGCGATTTTGGAAAAGAGAGTATCTCCCGCAGGGAATCTGCTACCATCAAATGTCTGCCCTCATTAGACTCCCCTCTGGAAGCGCTTTCACTGCAAGCTGCAGATTCCCTCCTAACAGCAAGCTTTAGGATAGGGTACTGAATTGTAACTTATCTGCGGCTAATAAGGCAATTTTGGCAAAGAGAGTATCTCCCGCAGGGAAGCTGCTACCATCAAATGTTTGCCCTCATTAGACTCCCCTCTGGAAGCGCTTTCACTGCAAGCTGCAGATTCCCTCCTAACAGCAAGCTTTAGGATAGGGTACTGAATTGTAACTTAATTTCGCCTAATAATGAGATTTTGGCAAAGAGAGTATCTACCGCAGGGAAGCTGCTACCATCAAATGTTTGCCCTCATTAGACTCCCCTCTGGAAGCACTTTGACTGCAAGCTGCAGATTCCCTCCTAACAGCAAGCTTTAGGATAGGGTACTGAATAGTAACTTAACTGCGGCTAATAAGGCGCTTTTGGGAAAGAGAATATCTCCCGCAGGGAAGCTGCTACCATCAAATGTTTGCCCTCATTAGACTCCCCTCTGGAAGCGCTTTCACTGCAAGCTGCAGATTCCCTCCTAACAGCAAGCTTTAGGATAGGGTACTGAATTGTATCTTACTTTCGCCTAATAATGCGATTTTGGCAAAGAGAGTATCTCCCACAGGGAAGCTGCTACTATCAAATGTTTGCCCTCGTTAGACTCCCCTCTGGAAGCGCTTTCACTGCAAGCTGCAGATTCCCTCCTAACAGCAAGCTTTAGGATAGTGTACTGAATTGTAACTTATCTGCGGCTAATAAGGCAATTTTGGCAAAGAGATTATCTCCCGCAGGGAAGCTGCTACCATCAAATGTTTGCCCTCGTTAGACTCCCCTCTGGAAGCGCTTTCACTGCAAGCTGCAGATTCCCTCCTAACAGCAAGCTTTAGGATAGGGTACTGAATTGAAACTTACTTTCGCCTAATAATGCGATTTTGGCAAAGAGAGTATCTCACGCAGGGAAGCTGCTACCATCAAATGTTTGCCCTCGTTAGACTCCCCTCTGGAAGCGCTTTCACTGCAAGCTGCAGATTCCCTCCTAACAGCAAGCTTTAGGATAGAGTACTGAATTGTAACTTACTTTCGCCTAATAATGCGATTTTGGCAAAGAGAGTATCTCACGCAGGGAAGCTGCTACCATCAAATGTTTGCCCTCGTTAGACTCCCCTCTGGAAGCGCTTTCACTGCAAGCTGCAGATTCCCTCCTAACAGCAAGCTTTAGGATAGGGTACTGAATTGTAACTTTCTTTCGCCTAATAATGCGATTTTGGCAAAGAGAGTATCTCCCGCAAGGAAGCTGCTACCATCAAGTGTTTGCCCTCATTAGACTCCCCTCTGGAAGCGCTTTCACTGCAAGCTGCAGATTCCCTCCTAACAGCAAGCTGTATGACACTGTACTGAACTGTAACTTACTTTCGCCTAAAAATGCGTTTTTAACAAAGAGAGTATCTCCCGCAGGGAAGCTGCTACCATCAAATGTTTGCCCTCATTAGACTCCCCTCTGGAAGCGCTTTCACTGCAAGCTGCAGATTCCCTCCTAACAGCAAGCTTTACGATAGGGTACTGAATTGTAACTTACTTTCGGCTAATAATGCGTTTTTATCAAAGAGAGTATTTCCCACAGAGAAGCTGCTACCATCAAATGTTTGCCCTCGTTAGACTCCCCTCTGGAAGCGCTTTCACTGCAAGCTGCAGATTCCCTCCTAATAGCAAGCTTTAGGATAGGGTACTGAATTGTAACTTACTTTCGCCTAATAAGGCGTTTTTAGCAAAGAGAGCATCTCCCGCAGGGAAGCTGCTACCATCAAATGTTTGCCCTCGTTAGACTCCCCTCTGGAAGCGCTTTCACTGCAAGCTGCAGATTCCCTCCTAACAGCAAGCTTTAGGATAGGGTACTGAATTGTAACTTAACTGCGGCTAATAATGCGATTTTTTCAAAGAGAGTATCTCCCACAGGGAAGCTGCTACCATCAAATGTTTGCCCTCATTAGACTCCCCTCTGGAAGCGCTTTCACTGCAAGCTGCAGATTCCCTCCTAACAGCAAGCTTTAGGATAGGGTACTGAATTGTAACTTAGTTTCGGCTAATAAGGCGATATTGGCAAAGAGAGTATCTCCCGCAGGGAAGCTGCTACCATCAAATATTTGCCCTCATTAGACTCTCCTCTGGAAGCGCTTTCACTGCAAGCTGCAGATTCCCTCCTAACAGCTAGCTTTAGGATAGGGTACTGAATTGTAACTTACTTTCGCCTAATAATGCGATTTTGGAAAAGAGAGTATCTCCCGCAGGGAATCTGCTACCATCAAATGTTTGCCCTCAAAAGACTCCCCTCTGGAAGCGCTTTCACTGCAAGCTGCAGATTCCCTCCTAACAGCAAGCTTTAGGATAGGGTACTGAATTGTAACTTACTTTCGCCTAATAATGCGATTTTGGCAAAGAGAGTATCTCCCGCAGGGAAGCTGCTACCATCAAATGTTTGCCCTCATTAGACTCCCCTCTGGAAGCGCTTTCACTGCAAGCTGCAGATTCCCTCCTAACAGCAAGCTTTAGGATAGGGTACTGAATTGTAACTTAATTTCGCCTAATAATGCGATTTTGGCAAAGAGAGTATCTCCCGCAGGGAAGCTGCTACCATCAAATGTTTGCCCTCATTAGACTCCCCTCTGGAAGCACTTTGACTGCAAGCTGCAGATTCCCTCCTAACAGCAAGCTTTAGGATAGGGTACTGAATTGTAACTTAACTGCGGCTAATAAGGCGCTTTTGGGAAAGAGAATATCTCCCGCAGGGAAGCTGCTACCATCAAATGTTTGCCCTCATTAGACTCCCCTCTGGAAGCGCTTTCACTGCAAGCTGCAGATTCCCTCCTAACAGCAAGCTTTAGGATAGGGTACTGAATTGTAACTTAACTGCGGCTAATAATGCGATTTTTTCAAAGAGAGTATCTCCCACAGGGAAGCTGCTACCATCAAATGTTTGCCCTCATTAGACTCCCCTCTGGAAGCGCTTTCACTGCAAGCTGCAGATTCCCTCCTAACAGCAAGCTTTAGGATAGGGTACTGAATTGTAACTTAGTTTCGGCTAATAAGGCGACATTGGCAAAGAGAGTATCTCCCGCAGGGAAGCTGCTACCATCAAATATTTGCCCTCATTAGACTCTCCTCTGGAAGCGCTTTCACTGCAAGCTGCAGATTCCCTCCTAACAGCTAGCTTTAGGATAGGGTACTGAATTGTAACTTACTTTCGCCTAATAATGCGATTTTGGAAAAGAGAGTATCTCCCGCAGGGAATCTGCTACCATCAAATGTTTGCCCTCAAAAGACTCCCCTCTGGAAGCGCTTTCACTGCAAGCTGCAGATTCCCTCCTAACAGCAAGCTTTAGGATAGGGTACTGAATTGTAACTTACTTTCGCCTAATAATGCGATTTTGGCAAAGAGAGTATCTCCCGCAGGGAAGCTGCTACCATCAAATGTTTGCCCTCATTAGACTCCCCTCTGGAAGCGCTTTCACTGCAAGCTGCAGATTCCCTCCTAACAGCAAGCTTTAGGATAGGGTACTGAATTGTAACTTAATTTCGCCTAATAATGCGATTTTGGCAAAGAGAGTATCTCCCGCAGGGAAGCTGCTACCATCAAATGTTTGCCCTCATTAGACTCCCCTCTGGAAGCACTTTGACTGCAAGCTGCAGATTCCCTCCTAACAGCAAGCTTTAGGATAGGGTACTGAATTGTAACTTAACTGCGGCTAATAAGGCGCTTTTGGGAAAGAGAATATCTCCCGCAGGGAAGCTGCTACCATCAAATGTTTGCCCTCATTAGACTCCCCTCTGGAAGCGCTTTCACTGCAAGCTGCAGATTCCCTCCTAACAGCAAGCTTTAGGATAGGGTACTGAATTGTATCTTACTTTCGCCTAATAATGCGATTTTGGCAAAGAGAGTATCTCCCGCAGGGAAGCTGCTACCATCAAATGTTTGCCCTCGTTAGACTCCCCTCTGGAAGCGCTTTCACTGCAAGCTGCAGATTCCCTCCTAACAGCAAGCTTTAGGATAGTGTACTGAATTGTAACTTAACTGCGGCTAATAAGGCGATTTTGGCAAAGAGATTATCTCCCGCAGGGAAGCTGCTACCATCAAATGTTTGCCCTCGTTAGACTCCCCTCTGGAAGCGCTTTCACTGCAAGCTGCAGATTCCCTCCTAACAGCAAGCTTTAGGATAGGGTACTGAATTGAAACTTACTTTCGCCTAATAAGGCGATTTTGGCAAAGAGACTATCTCCCGCAGGGAAGCTGCTACCATCAAATGTTTGCCCTCATTAGACTCCCCTCTGGAAGCGCTTTCACTGCAAGCTGCAGATTCCCTCCTAACAGCAAGCTTTAGGATAGGGTACTGAATTGTAACTTACTTTCGCCTAATAATGCGATTTTGGCAAAGAGAGTATCTCCCGCAGGGAAGCTGCTACCATCAAATCTTTGCCCTCATTAGACTCCCCTCTGGAAGTGCTTTCACTGCAAGCTGCAGATTCCCTCCTAACAGCAAGCTTTAGGATAGGGTACTGAATTGTAACTTACTTTCGCCTAATAAGGCGTTTTTAGCAAAGAGAGCATCTCCCACAGGGAAGCTGCTACCATCAAATGTTTGCCCTCGTTAGACTCCCCTCTGGAAGCGCTTTCACTGCAAGCTGCAGATTCCCTCCTAACAGCAAGCTTTAGGATAGGGTACTGAATTGTAACTTACTTTCGCCTAATAATGCGATTTTGGCAAAGAGAGTATCTCCCGCAAGGAAGCTGCTACCATCAAGTGTTTGCCCTCATTAGACTCCCCTCTGGAAGCGCTTTGACTGCAAGCGGCAGATTCCCTCCTAACAGCAAGCTTTACGATAGTGTACTGAATTGTAACTTACTTTCGCCTAATAATGCGATTTTGGAAAAGAGAGTATCTCCCGCAGGGAAGCTGCTACCATCAAATGTTTGCCCTCATTAGACTCCCCTCTGGAAGCGCTTTCTCTGCAAGCTTCAGATTCCCTCCTAACAGCTAGCTTTCGGATAAGGTACTGAATTGTAACTTACTTTCGCCTAATAATGCGATTTTGGCAAAGAGACTATCTCCCACAGGGAAGCTGCTACCATCAAATGCTGGCTCTCGTTAGATTCCTCTCTTGACGCACTTTCACTGCAAGCTGCAGATTCCCTCCTAACAGCAAGCTTTAGGATAGGGTACTGAATTGTAACTTACTTTCGCCTAATAATGCGATTCTGGCAAAGAGAGTATCTCCCGCAAGGAAGCTGCTACCATGAAGTGTTTGCCCTCGTTAGACTCCCCTCTGGAAGCGCTTTCACTGCAAGCTGCAGATTCCCTCCTAACAGCAAGATTTAGGATAGGGTACTGAATTGTATCTTAACTGCAGCTAATAATGCGATTTTGGCAAAGCGAGTATCTCCCGCAGGGAAGCTGCTACCATCAAATGTTTGCCCTCATTAGACTCCCCTCTGGAAGCGCTTTCACTGCAAGCTGCAGATTCCCTCCTAACAGCAAGCTTTAGGATAGGGTACTGAATTGTATCTTAACTGCAGCTAATAATGCGATTTTGGCAAAGAGAGTATCTCCCGCAGGGAAGCTGCTACCATCAAGTGTTTGCCCTCATTAGACTCCCCTCTGGAAGCGCTTTCACTGCAAGCTGCAGATTCCCTCCTAACAGCAAGCTTTAGGATAGGGTACTGAATTGTAACTTACTTTCGCCTAATAATGGGATTTTGGCAAAGAGAGTATCTCCCGCAGGGAAGCTGCTACCATCAAATGTTTGCCCTCATTAGACTCCCCTCTGGAAGCGCTTTGACTGCAAGCTGCAGGTTCCCTCCTAACAGCAAGCTTTAGGATAGGGTACTGAATTGTAACTTACTTTCGCCTAATAACGCGTTTTTAACAAAGAGAGTATCTCCCGCAGGGAAGCTGCTACCATCAAATGTTTGCCCTCTTTAGACTCCCCTCTGGAAGCGCTTTCACTGCAAGCTGCAGATTCCCTCCTAACAGCAAGCTTTAGGATAGGGTACTGAATTGTATCTTACTTTCGCATAATAATGCGATTTTGGCAAAGAGAGTATCTCCCGCAGGGAAGCTGCTACCATCAAATCTTTGCCCTCATTAGACTCCCCTCTGGAAGCGCTTTCACTGCAAGCTGCAGATTCCCTCCTAACAGCAAGCTTTAGGATAAGGTACTGAATTGTAACTTACTTTCGCCTAATAATGCGATTTTGGCAAAGAGAGTATCTCCCGCAGGGAAGCTGCTACCATCAAATGTTTGCCCTCGTTAGACTCCCCTCTGGAAGTGCTTTCACTGCAAGCTGCAGATTCCCTCCTAACAGCAAGCTTTAGGATAGGGTACTGAATTGTAACTTACTTTCGCCTAATAATGCGATTTTGGCAAAGAGAGTATCTCCCGCAAGGAAGCTGCTACCATCAAGTGTTTGCCCTCATTAGACTCCCCTCTGGAAGCGCTTTTACTGCAAGCTGCAGATTCCCTCCTAACAGCAAGCTGTAGGACACTGTACTGAACTGTAACTTACTTTCGCTTAAAAATGCGTTTTTAACAAAGAGAGTATCTCCCGCAGGGAAGCTGCTACCATCAAATGTTTGCCCTCATTAGACTCCCCTCTGGAAGCGCTTTCACTGCAAGCTGCAGATTCCCTCCTAACAGCAAGCTTTACGATAGGGTACTGAATTGTAACTTACTTTCGGCTAATAAGGCGTTTTTAGCAAAGAGAATATCTCCCACAGGGAAGCTGCTACCATCAAATGTTTGCCCTCGTTAGACTCCCCTCTGGAAGCGCTTTCACTGCAAGCTGCAGATTCCCTCCTAACAGCAAGCTTTAGGATAGGGTACTGAATTGTAACTTACTTTCGCCTAATAAGGCGTTTTTAGCAAAGAGAGCATCTCCAAAAGGGAAGCTGCTACCATCAAATGTTTGCCCTCGTTAGACTCCCCTCTGGAAGCGCTTTCACTGCAAGCTGCAGATTCCCTCCTAACAGCAAGCTTTAGGATAGGGTACTGAATTGTAACTTACTTTCGCCTAATAATGCGATTATGGCAAAGAGAGTATCTCCCGCAGGGAAGCTGCTACCATCAAATCTTTGCCCTCATTAGACTCCCCTCTGGAAGCGCTTTCACTGCAAGCTGCAGATTCCTTCCTAACAGCAATCTTTAGGATAGGGTACTGAATTCTAACATAACTGCGGCTAATAATGGGATTTTGGCAAAGAGAGTATCTCCCGCAGGGAAGCTGCTACCATCAAATGTTTGCCCTCATTAGACTCCCCTCTGGAAGCGCTTTCACTGCAAGCTGCAGATTCCCTCCTAACAGCAAGCTGTAGCATAGGGTACTGAATTGTAACTTACTTTCGCCTAATAATGCGATTATGGCAAAGAGAGTATCTCCCGCAGGGAAGCTGCTACCATCAAATGTTTGCCCTCATTAGACTCCCCTCTGGAAGCGCTTTCACTGCAAGCTGCAGATTCCCTCCTAACAGCAAGCTTTAGGATAGAGTACTGAATTGTAACTTACTTTCGCCTAATAATGCGATTTTGGCAAAGAGAGTATCTCCCGCAGGGAAGCTGCTACCATAAAATGTTTGCCCTCATTAGACTCCCCTCTGGAAGCGCTTTCACTGCAAGCTGCAGATTCCCTCCTAACAGCAAGCTTTAGGATAGGGTACTGAATTGTAACTTAATTTCGCCTAATAATGGTATTTTGGCAAAGAGAGCATCTCCCACAGGGAAGCTGCTACCATCAAATGTTTGCCCTCATTAGACTCCCCTCTGGAAGCGCTTTCACTGCAAGCTGCAGATTCCCTCCTAACAGCAAGCTTTAGGATAGGGTACTGAATTGTAACTTACTTTCGCCTAATAATGCGATTATGGCAAAGAGAGTATCTCCCGCAGGGAAGCTGCTACCATCAAATGTTTGCCCTCGTTAGACTCCCCTCTGGAAGCGCTTTCACTGCAAGCTGCAGATTCCCTCCTAACAGCAAGCTTTAGGATAGTGTACTGAATTGTAACTTACTTTCGCCTAATAATGCGATTTTGGAAAAGAAAGTATCTCCCGCAGGGAAGCTGCTACCATCAAATGTTTGCCCTCATTAGACTCCCCTCTGGAAGCGCTTTCTCTGCAAGCTGCAGATTCCCTCCTAACAGCAAGATTTAGGATAGGGTACTGAATTGTATCTTAACTGCAGCTAATAATGCGATTTTGGCAAAGAGAGTATCTCCCGCAGGGAAGCTGCTACCATCAAATGTTTGCCCTCATTAGACTCCCCTCTGGAAGCGCTTTCTCTGCAAGCTGCAGATTCCCTCCTAACAGCAAGCTTTAGGATAGGGTACTGAATTGTAACATAACTGCGGCTAATAAGGCGATATTGGAAAAGAGATTATCTCCCGCAGGGAAGCTGCTACCATCAAATGTTTGCCCTCATTAGACTCCCCTCTGGAAGCGCTTTCACTGCAAGCTGCAGATTCCCTCCTAACAGCAAGCTTTAGGATAGGGTACTGAATTGTAACTTAACTGCGGCTAATAATGCGATTTTTTCAAAGAGAGTATCTCCCGCAGGGAAGCTGCTACCATCAAATGTTTGCCCTCATTAGACTCCCCTCTGGAAGCGCTTTCACTGCAAGCTGCAGATTCCCTCCTAACAGCAAGCTTTAGGATAGGGTACTGAATTGTAACTTACTTTCGCCTAATAAGGCGATATTGGCAAAGAGAGTATCTCCCGCAGGGAAGCTGCTACCATCAAATATTTGCCCTCATTAGACTCTCCTCTGGAAGCGCTTTCACTGCAAGCTGCAGATTCCCTCCTAACAGCTAGCTTTAGGATAGGGTACTGAATTGTAACTTACTTTCGCCTAATAATGCGATTTTGGAAAAGAGAGTATCTCCCGCAGGGAAGCTGCTACCATCAAATGTTTGCCCTCATTAGACTCCCCTCTGGAAGCGCTTTCACTGCAAGCTGCAGATTCCCTCCTAACAGCAAGCTTTAGGATAGGGTACTGAATTGTAACTTACTTTCGCCTAATAATGCGATTTTGGCAAAGAGAGTATCTCCCGCAGGGAAGCTGCTACCATCAAATGTTTGCCCTCATTAGACTCCCCTCTGGAAGCGCTTTCACTGCAAGCTGCAGATTCCCTCCTAACAGCAAGCTTTAGGATAGGGTACTGAATTGTAACTTAATTTCGCCTAATAATGCGATTTTGGCAAAGAGAGTATCTCCCGCAGGGAAGCTGCTACCATCAAATGTTTGCCCTCATTAGACTCCCCTCTGGAAGCGCTTTCACTGCAAGCTGCAGATTCCCTCCTAACAGCAAGCTTTAGGATAGGGTACTGAATTGTAACTTATCTGCGGCTAATAAGGCAATTTTGGCAAAGAGATTATCTTCCGCAGGGAAGCTGCTACCATCAAATGTTTGCCCTCGTTAGACTCCCCTCTGGAAGCGCTTTCACTGCAAGCTGCAGATTCCCTCCTAACAGCAAGCTTTAGGATAGGGTACTGAATTGTAACTTACTTTCGCATAATAAGGCGATTTTGGCAAAGAGACTATCTCCCGCAGGGAAGATGCTACCATCAAATGTTTGCCCTCATTAGACTCCCCTCTGGAAGCGCTTTCACTGCAAGCTGCAGATTCCCTCCTAACAGCAAGCTTTAGGATAGGGTACTGAATTGTAACTTACTTTCGCCTAATAACGCGATTTTTGGCAAAGAGAGTATCTCCCGCAGGGAAGCTGCTACCATCAAATCTTTGCCCTCATTAGACTCCCCTCTGGAAGCGCTTTCACTGCAAGCTGCAGATTCCCTCCTAACAGCAAGCTTTAGGATAGAGTACTGAATTGTAACTTACTTTCGCCTAATAATGCGATTTTGGCAAAGAGAGTATCTCCCGCAAGGAAGCTGCTACCATCAAGTGTTTGCCCTCATTAGACTCCCCTCTGGAAGCGCTTTTACTGCAAGCTGCAGATTCCCTCCTAACAGCAAGCTGTATGACACTGTACTGAACTGTAACTTACTTTCGCCTAAAAATGCGTTTTTAACAAAGAGAGTATCTCCCGCAGGGAAGCTGCTACCATCAAATGTTTGCCCTCATTAGACTCCCCTCTGGAAGCGCTTTCACTGCAAGCTGCAGATTCCCTCCTAACAGCAAGCTTTAGGATAGGGTACTGAATTGTAACTTACTTTCGGCTAATAAGGCGTTTTTAGCAAAGAGAGTATTTCCCACAGAGAAGCTGCTACCATCAAATGTTTGCCCTCGTTAGACTCCCCTCTGGAAGCGCTTTCACTGCAAGCTGCAGATTCCCTCCTAACAGCAAGCTTTAGGATAGGGTACTGAATTGTAACTTACTTTCGCCTAATAAGGCGTTTTTAGCAAAGAGAGTATTTCCCACAGAGAAGCTGCTACCATCAAATGTTTGCCCTCGTTAGACTCCCCTCTGGAAGCGCTTTCACTGCAAGCTGCAGATTCCCTCCTAACAGCAAGCTTTAGGATAGGGTACTGAATTGTAACTTACTTTCGCCTAATAAGGCGTTTTTAGCAAAGAGAGCATCTCCCACAGGGAAGCTGCTACCATCAAATGTTTGCCCTCGTTAGACTCCCCTCTGGAAGCGCTTTCACTGCAAGCTGCAGATTCCCTCCTAACAGCAAGCTTTAGGATAGGGTACTGAATTGTAACTTACTTTCGCCTAATAATGCGATTTTGGCAAAGAGAGTATCTCCCGCAAGGAAGCTGCTACCATCAAGTGTTTGCCCTCATTAGACTCCCCTCTGGAAGCGCTTTCACTGCAAGCTGCAGATTCCCTCCTAACAGCAATCTTTAGGATAGGGTACTGAATTCTAACATAACTGCGGCTAATAATGCGATTTTGGCAAAGAGAGTATCTCCCGCAGGGAAGCTGCTACCATCAAGTGTTTGCCCTCATTAGACTCCCCTCTGGAAGCGCTTTCACTGCAAGCTGCAGATTCCCTCCTAACAGCAAGCTTTAGGATAGGGTACTGAATTGTAACATAACTGCGGCTAATAAGGCGATATTGGAAAAGAGATTATCTCCCGCAGGGAATCTGCTACCATCAAATGTTTTCCCTCTTTAGACTTCCCTCTGGAAGCGCTTTCACTGCAAGCTGCAGATTCCCTCCTAACAGCAAGCTTTAGGATAGGGTACTGAATTGTAACTTACTTGCGCCTAATAAGTCGTTTTTATCAAAGAGAGTATCTCCCACAGGGAAGCTGCTACCATCAAATGTTTGCCCTCATTAGACTCCCCTCTGGAAGCGCTTTCACTGCAAGCTGCAGATTCCCTCCTAACAGCAAGCTTTATGATAGGGTACTGAATTGTAACTTAACTGCGGCTAATAATGCGATTTTTTCAAAGAGAGTATCTCCCGCAGGGAAGCTGCTACCATCAAATGTTTGCCCTCATTAGACTCCCCTCTGGAAGCGCTTTCACTGCAAGCTGCAGATTCTCTCCTAACAGCAAGCTTTAGGATAGGGTACTGAATTGTAACTTAGTTTCGGCTAATAGGGCGATATTGGCAAAGAGAGTATCTCCCGCAGGGAAGCTGCTACCATCAAATATTTGCCCTTATTAGACTCTCCTCTGGAAGCGCTTTCACTGCAAGCTGCAGATTCCCTCCTAACAGCTAGCTTTAGGATAGGGTACTGAATTGTAACTTACTTTCGCCTAATAATGCGATTTTGGCAAAGAGAGTATCTCCCGCAGGGAAGCTGCTACCATCAAATGTTTGCCCTCATTAGACTCCCCTCTGGAAGCGCTTTCACTGCAAGCTGCAGATTCCCTCCTAACAGCAAGCTTTAGGATAGGGTACTGAATTCTAACATAACTGCGGCTAATAATGGGATTTTGGCAAAGAGAGTATCTCCCGCAGGGAAGCTGCTACCATCAAATGTTTGCCCTCATTAGACTCCCCTCTGGAAGCGCTTTGACTGCAAGCTGCAGATTCCCTCCTAACAGCAAGCTTTAGGATAGGGTACTGAATTGTAACTTACTTTCGCCTAATAACGCGATTTTGGCAAAGAGAGTATCTCCCGCAGGGAAGCTGCTACCATCAAATGTTTGCCCTCTTTAGACTCCCCTCTGGAAGCGCTTTCACTGCAAGCTGCAGATTCCCTCCTAACAGCAAGCTTTAGGATAGGGTACTGAATTGTAACTTACTTTCGCATAATAATGCGATTATGGCAAAGAGAGTATCTCCCGCAGGGAAGCTGCTACCATCAAATCTTTGCCCTCATTAGACTCCCCTCTGGAAGCGCTTTCACTGCAAGCTGCAGATTCCCTCCTAACAGCAAGCTTTAGGATAGAGTACTGAATTGTAACTTACTTTCGCCTAATAATGCGATTTTGGCAAAGAGAGTATCTCCCGCAGGGAAGCTGCTACCATCAAATGTTTGCCCTCGTTAGACTCCCCTCTGGAAGCGCTTTCACTGCAAGCGGCAGATTCCCTCCTAACAGCAAGCTTTACGATAGTGTACTGAATTGCAACTTACTTTCGCCTAATAATGCGATTTTGGAAAAGAGAGTATCTCCCGCAGGGAAGCTGCTACCATCAAATGTTTGCCCTCATTAGACTCCCCTCTGGAAGCGCTTTCTCTGCAAGCTTCAGATTCCCTCCTAACAGCTAGCTTTCGGACAAGGTACTGAATTGTAACTTACTTTCGGCTAATAAGGCGTTTTTAGCAAAGAGAGTATTTCCCACAGAGAAGCTGCTACCATCAAATGTTTGCCCTCGTTAGACTCCCCTCTGGAAGCGCTTTCACTGCAAGCTGCAGATTCCCTCCTAACAGCAAGCTTTAGGATAGGGTACTGAATTGTAACTTACTTTCGTCTAATAAGGCGTTTTTAGCAAAGAGAGCATCTCCCACAGGGAAGCTGCTACCATCAAATGTTTGCCCTCGTTAGACTCCCCTCTGGAAGCGCTTTCACTGCAAGCTGCAGATTCCCTCCTAACAGCAAGCTTTAGGATAGGGTACTGAATTGTAACTTACTTTCGCCTAATAATGCGATTTTGGCAAAGAGAGTATCTCCCGCAAGGAAGCTGCTACCATCAAGTGTTTGCCCTCATTAGACTCCCCTCTGGAAGCGCTTTCACTGCAAGCTGCAGATTCCCTCCTAACAGCAATCTTTAGGATAGGGTACTGAATTCTAACATAACTGCGGCTAATAATGGGATTTTGGCAAAGAGAGTATCTCCCGCAGGGAAGCTGCTACCATCAAATGTTTGCCCTCATTAGACTCCCCTCTGGAAGCGCTTTGACTGCAAGCTGCAGATTCCCTCCTAACAGCAAGCTTTAGGATAGGGTACTGAATTGTAACTTACTTTCGCCTAATAACACGTTTTTAACAAAGAGAGTATCTCCCGCAGGGAAGCTGCTACCATCAAATGTTTGCCCTCTTTAGACTCCCCTCTGGAAGCGCTTTCACTGCAAGCTGCAGATTCCCTCCTAACAGCAAGCTTTAGGATAGGGTACTGAATTGTAACTTACTTTCGCATAATAATGCGATTACGGCAAAGAGAGTATCTCCCGCAGGGAAGCTGCTACCATCAAATCTTTGCCCTCATTAGACTCCCCTCTGGAAGCGCTTTCACTGCAAGCTGCAGATTCCCTCCTAACAGCAAGCTTTAGGATAGAGTACTGAATTGTAACTTACTTTCGCCTAATAATGCGATTTTGGCAAAGAGAGTATCTCCCGCAGGGAAGCTGCTACCATCAAATGTTTGCCCTCGTTAGACTCCCCTCTGGAAGCGCTTTCACTGCAAGCTGCAGATTCCCTCCTAACAGCAAGCTTTAGGATAGGGTACTGAATTGTAACTTACTTTCGCCTAATAATGCGATTTTGGCAAAGAGAGTATCTCCCGCAAGGAAGCTGCTACCATCAAGTGTTTGCCCTCATTAGACTCCCCTCTGGAAGCGCTTTCACTGCAAGCTGCAGATTCCCTCCTAACAGCAATCTTTAGGATAGGGTACTGAATTCTAACATAACTGCGGCTAATAATGGGATTTTGGCAAAGAGAGTATCTCCCGCAGGGAAGCTGCTACCATCAAATGTTTGCCCTCATTAGACTCCCCTCTGGAAGCGCTTTCACTGCAAGCTGCAGATTCCCTCCTAACAGCAAGCTTTAGGATAGGGTACCGAATTGTAACTTACTTTCGCCTAATAATGCGATTCTGGCAAAGAGAGTATCTCCCGCAAGGAAGCTGCTACCATGAAGTGTTTGCCCTCATTAGAATCCCCTCTGGAAGCGCTTTCACTGCAAGGTGCAGATTCCCTCCTAACAGCAAGATTTAGGATAGGGTACTGAATTGTATCTTAACTGCAGCTAATAATGCGATTTTGGCAAAGCGAGTATCTCCCGCAGGGAAGCTGCTACCATCAAATGCTTGCCCTCATTAGACTCCGCTCTGGAAGCGCTTTCACTGCAAGCTGCAGATTCCCTCCTAACAGCAAGCTTTAGGATAGGGTACTGAATTGTAACTTACTTTCGCCTAATAATGCGATTTTGGCAAAGAGAGTATCTCCCGCAGGGAAGCTGCTACCATCAAATGTTTGCCCTCGTTAGACTCCCCTCTGGAAGCGCTTTCTCTGCAAGCTGCAGATTCCCTCCTAACAGCAAGCTTTAGGATAGGGTACTGAATTGTAACATAACTGCGGCTAATAAGGCGATATTGGAAAAGAGAGTATCTCCCGCAGGGAAGCTGCTACCATCAAATGTTTGCCCTCATTAGACTCCCCTCTGGAAGCGCTTTCACTGCAAGCTGCAGATTCCCTCCTAACAGCAAGCTTTAGGATAGGGTACTGAATTGTAACTTACTTTCGCCTAATAATGCGATTTTGGCAAAGAGAGTATCTCCCGCAGGGAAGCTGCTACCATCAAATGTTTGCCCTCGTTAGACTCCCCTCTGGAAGCGCTTTCACTGCAAGCTGCAGATTCCCTCCTAACAGCAAGCTTTAGGATAGGGTACTGAATTGTAACTTACATTCGCCTAATAATGCGATTTTGGCAAAGAGAGTATCTCCCGCAAGGAAGCTGCTACCATCAAGTGTTTGCCCTCATTAGACTCCCCTCTGGAAGCGCTTTTACTACAAGCTGCAGATTCCCTCCTAACAGCAAGCTGTAGGACACTGTACTGAACTGTAACTTACTTTCGCCTAAAAATGCGTTTTTAACAAAGAGAGTATCTCCCGCAGGGAAGCTGCTACCATCAAGTGTTTGCCCTCATTAGACTCCCCTCTGGAAGTGCTTTCACTGCAAGCTGCAGATTCCCTCCTAACAGCAAGCTTTAGGATAGGGTACTGAATTGTATCTTAACTGCGGATAATAATGGGATTTTGTCAAAGAGAGTATCTCCCGCAGGGAAGCTGCTACCATCAAATGTTTGCCCTCATTAGACTCCCCTCTGGAAGCGCTTTCACTGCAAGCTGCAGATTCCCTCCTAACAGCAAGCTTTAGGATAAGGTACTGAATTTTAACTTAACTGCGGCTAATAAGCTGATTTTGGGAAATAGAATATCTCCCGCAGGGAAGCTGCTACCATCAAATGTTTGCCCTCATTAGACTCCCCTCTGGAAGCGCTTTCACTGCAAGCTGCAGATTCCCTCCTAACAGCAAGCTTTAGCATAGGGTACTGAATTGTAACTTAACTGCGGCTAAAAATGCGATTTTTTCAAAGAGAGTATCTCCCGCAGGGAAGCTGCTACCATCAAATGTTTGCCCTCATTAGACTCCCCTCTGGAAGCGCTTTCACTGCAAGCTGCAGATTCCCTCCTAACAGCAAGCTTTAGGATAGGGTACTGAATTGTAACTTACTTTCGCCTAATAATGCTATTTTGGCAAAGAGACTATCTCCCGCAGGGAAGCTGCTACCATCAAATGTTTGCCCTCATTAGACTCCCCTCTGGAAGCGCTTTCACTGCAAGCTGCAGATTCCCTCCTAACAGCAAGCTTTAGGATAGGGTACTGAATTGTAACTTACTTTCGCCTAATAATCCGATTTTGGCAAAGAGAGTATCTCCCGCAGGGAAGCTGGTACCATCAAACGTTTGCCCTCGTTAGACTCCCCTCCAGAAGCGCTTTCACTGCAAGCAGCAGATTCCCTCCTAACAGCAAGCTTTAATATAGAGTACTGAATTGAATCTTCCTTTCGCCTAATAATGCGATTTTGGCAAAGAGAGTATCTCCCGCAGGGCAGCTGCTACCATCAAATGTTTGCCCTCATTAGACTCCCCTCTGGAAGCGCTTTCACTGCAAGCTGCAGATTCCCTCCTACTAGCAAGCTTTAGGATTGGGTACTGAATTGTAACTTAACTGCGGCTAATAAGGCGCTTTTGGGAAAGAGAATATCTCCCGCAGGGAAGCTGCTACCATCAAATGTTTGCCCTCATTAGACTCCCCTCTGGAAGCGCTTTCACTGCAAGCTGCAGATTCCCTCCTAACAGCAAGCTTTAGCATAGGGTACTGAATTGTATCTTACTTTCGCCTAATAATGCGATTTTGGCAAAGAGAGTACCTCCCACAGGGAAGCTGCTACCATCAAATGTTTGCCCTCGTTAGACTCCCCTCTGGAAGCGCTTTCACTGCAAGCTGCAGATTCCCTCCTAACAGCAAGCTTTAGTATAGGGTACTGAATTGTATCTTAACTGCGGCTAATAAGGCAAAATTGGAAAAGAGATTATCTCCCGCAGGGAAGCTGCTACCATCAAATCTTTGCCCTCGTTAGACTCCCCTCTGGAAGCGCTTTCACTGCAAGCTGCAGATTCCCTCCTAACAGCAAGCTTTAGGATAGGGTACTGAATTGTAACTTAATTTCGCCTAATAATGCGATTATGGCAAAGACAGTATCTCCCGCAGGGAAGCTGCTACCATCAAACGTTTGCCCTCATTAGACTCCCCTCTGGAAGCGCTTTCACTGCAAGCTGCAGATTCCCTCCTAACAGCAAGCTTTAGGAGAGGGTACTGAATTGTAACTTACTTTCGCCTAATAATACGATTTTGGAAATTGAGTATCTCCCGCAGGGAAGCTGCTACCATCAAATGTTTACCCTCATTAGACTCCCCTCTGGAAGCGCTTTCACTGCAAGCTGCAGATTCCCTCCTAACAGCAAGCTTTAGGATAGGGTACTGAATTGAAACTTACTTTCGCATAATAATGCGATTTTGGCAAAGAGAATATCTCCCGCAGGGAAGCTGCTACCATCAAATGTTTGCCCTCATTAGACTCCCCTCTGGAAGCGCTTTCACTGCAAGCTGCAGATTCCCTCCTAACAGCAAGCTTTAGGATAGGGTACTGAATTGTATCTTAACTGCGTCTAATAATGCGATTTTGGCAAAGAGAGTATCTCCCGCAGGGAAGCTGCTACCATCAAATGTTTGCCCTCGTTAGACTCCCCTCTGGAAGCGCTTTCACTGCAAGCTGCAGATTCCCTCCTAACAGCAAGCTTTAGGATAGGGTCCTGAATTGTAACTTACTTTCGCCTAATAATGCGATTTTGGCAAAGAGAGTATCTCCCGCAGGGAAGCTGCTATACCATCAAATGTTTGCCCTCGTTAGACTCCCCTCTGGAAGCGCTTTCACTGCAAGCTGCAGATTCCCTCCTAACAGCAAGCTTTAGGATAGAGTACTGAATTGTAACTTACTTTCGCCTAATAATGCGATTTTGGCAAAGAGAGTATCTCCCGCAGGGAAGCTGCTACCATCAAATGTTTGCCCTCATTAGACTCCCCTCTGGAAGCGCTTTCACTGCAAGCTGCAGATTCCCTCCTAACAGCAAGCTTTAGGATAGGGTACTGAATTGTAACTTACTTTCGCCTAATAATGCGATTTTGGCAAAGAGAGTATCTCCCGCAGTGAAGATGCTACCATCAAATGTTTGCCCTCATTAGACTCCCCTCTGGAAGCGCTTTCACTGCAAGCTGCAGATTCCCTCCTAACAGCAAGCTTTAGCATAGGGTACTGAATTGTAACTTAACTGCGGCTAATAATGCGATTTTGGCAAAGACAATATCTCCCGCAGGGAAGCTGCTACCATCAAATGTTTGCCCTCATTAGACTCCCCTCTGGAAGTGCTTTCACTGCAAGCTGCAGATTCCCTCCTAACAGCAAGCTTTAGCATAGGGTACTGAATTGTATCTTACTTTCGCCTAATAATGCGATTTTGGCAAAGAGAGTACCTCCCACAGGGAAGCTGCTACCATCAAATGTTTGCCCTCGTTAGACTCCCCTCTGGAAGCGCTTTCACTGCAAGCTGCAGATTCCCTCCTAACAGCAAGCTTTAGGATAGGGTACTGAATTGTATCTTAACTGCGGCTAATAAGGCAAAATTGGAAAAGAGATTATCTCCCGCAGGGAAGCTGCTACCATCAAATCTTTGCCCTCGTTAGACTCCCCTCTGGAAGCGCTTTCACTGCAAGCTGCAGATTCCCTCCTAACAGCAAGCTTTAGGATAGGGTACTGAATTGTAACTTAATTTCGCCTAATAATGCGATTATGGCAAAGACAGTATCTCCCGCAGGGAAGCTGCTACCATCAAACGTTTGCCCTCATTAGACTCCCCTCCGGAAGCGCTTTCACTGCAAGCTGCAGATTCCCTCCTAACAGCAAGCTTTAGGAGAGGGTACTGAATTGTAACTTACTTTCGCCTAATAATACGATTTTGGAAAAGAGAGTATCTCCCGCAGGGAAGCTGCTACCATCAAATGTTTGCCCTCATTAGACTCCCCTCTGGAAGCGCTTTCACTGCAAGCTGCAGATTCCCTCCTAACAGCAAGCTTTAGGATAGGGTACTGAATTGAAACTTACTTTCGCATAATAATGCGATTTTGGCAAAGAGAGTATCTCCCGCAGGGAAGCTGCTACCATCAAATGTTTGCCCTCATTAGACTCCCCTCTGGAAGCGCTTTCACTGCAAGCTGCAGATTCCCTCCTAACAGCAAGCTTTAGGATAGGGTACTGAATTGTAACTTAACTGGGGCTAATAAGGCGATTTTGGCAAAGAGAGTATCTCCCGCAGGGAAGCTGCTACCATCAAATATTTGCCCTCATTAGACTCCCCTCTGGAAGCGCTTTCACTGCAAGCTGCAGATTCCCTCCTAACAGCAAGCTTTAGGATAGGGTACTGAATTATAACTTATCTGCGGCTAATAAGGCGATTATGGGAAAGAGAATATCTCCAGCAGGGAAGCTGCTACCATCAAATGTTTGCCCTCATTAGACTCCCCTCTGGAAGCGCTTTCACTGCAAGCTGCAGATTCCCTCCTAACAGCAAGCTTTAGGATAGTGTCCTGAATTGTATCTTATTTCGCCTAATAATGCGATTTTGGAAAAGAGACTATCTACCACAGGGAAGATGCTACCATCAAATGTTTGCCCTCGTTAGACTCCCCTCTGGAAGCGCTTTCACTGCAAGCTGCAGATTCCCTCCTAACAGCAAGCTTTAGGATAGGGTACTGAATTGTAACTTACTTTCGCCTAATAAGGCTTTTTTAGCAAAGAGAGTATCTCCCGCAGGGAAGCTGCTACCATCAAATGTTTGCCCTCATTAGACTCCCCTCTGGAAGCGCTTTCACTGCAAGCTGCAGATTCCCTCCTAATAGCAAGCTTTAGGATAGGGTACTGAATTGTAACTTACTTTCGCCTATTAATGCGATTTTGGCAAAGAGAGTATCTCCCGCAGGGAAGCTGCTACCATCAAATGTTTGCCCTCGTTAGACTCCCCTCTGGAAGCGCTTTCACTGCAAGCTGCAGATTCCCTCCTAACAGCAAGCTTTAGGATAGAGTGCTGAATTGTAACTTACTTTCGCCTAATAATGCGATTTTGGCAAAGAGAGTATCTCCCGCAGGGAAGCTGCTACCATCAAATGTTTGCCCTCATTAGACTCCCCTCTGGAAGCGCTTTGACTGCAAGCTGCAGATTCCCTCCTAACAGCAAGCTTTAGGATAGGGTACTGAATTGTAACTTACTTTCGCCTAATAATGCGATTTTGGCAAAGAGAGTATCTCCCGCAGGGAAGCTGCTAACATCAAATGTTTGCCCTCATTAGACTCCCCTCTGGAAGCACTTTCACTGCAAGCTGCAGATTCCCTCCTAACAGCAAGCTTTAGGATAGGGTACTGAATTGTAACTTAAATGTGGCTAATAAGGCGCTTTTGGGAAAGAGAATATCTCCCGCAGGGAAGCTGCTACCATCAAATGTTTGCCCTCGTTAGACTCCCCTCTGGAAGCGCTTTCACTGCAAGCTGCAGATTCCCTCCTAACAGCAAGCTTTAGGATAGGGTACTGAATTGTAACTTAACTGCGGCTAATAAGGCGATTTTGGGATAGAGAATATCTCCCGCAGGGAAGCTGCTACCATCAAATGTTTACCCTCATTAGACTCCCCTCTGGAAGCGCTTTCACTGCAAGCTGCAGATTCCCTCCTATCAGCAAGCTTTAGGATAGGGTACTGAATTGTAACTTATCTGCGGCTAATAAGGCGTTTTAGGGAAAGAGAGTATCTCCCACAGGGAAGCTGCTACCATCAAATGTTTGCCCTCATTAGACTCCCCTCTGGAAGCGCTTTCACTGCAAGCTGCAGATTCCCTCCTAACAGCAAGCTTTAGGATAGGGTACTGAATTGTAACTTAACTGCGGCTAATAAGGCAAAATTGGAAAAGAGATTATCTCCCGCAGGGAAGCTGCTACCATCAAATGTTTGCCCTCGTTAGACTCCCCTCTGGAAGCGCTTTCACTGCAAGCTGCAGATTCCCTCCTAACAGCAAGCTTTAGGATAGGGTACTGAATTGTAACTTAATTTCGCCTAATAATGCGATTTTGGCAAAGACTGTATCTCCCGCAGGGAAGCTGCTACCATCAAACGTTTGCCCTCATTAGACTCCCCTCTGGAAGCGCTTTGACTGCAAGCTGCAGATTCCCTCCTAACAGCAAGCTTTAGGATAGTGTACTGAATTGAAACTTACTTTCGCATAATAATGCGATTTTGGCAAAGAGAGTATCTCCCGCAGGGAAGCTGTAACCATCAAATGTTTGCCCTCATTAGACTCCCCTCTGGAAGCGCTTTCACTGCAAGCTGCAGATTCCCTCCTAACAGCAAGCTTTAGGATAGGATACTGAATTGTATCTTAACTGCGGCTAATAAGGAGATTATGGCAAAGAGAGTATCTCCCGCAGGGAAGCTGCTACCATCAAATGTTTGCCCTCGTTAGACTCCCCTCTGGAAGCGCTTTCACTGCAAGCTGCAGATTCCCTCCTAATAGCAAGCTTTAGGATAGGGTACTGAATTGTAACTTACTTTCGCCTATTAATGCGATTTTGGCAAAGAGAGTATCTCCCGCAGGGAAGCTGCTACCATCAAATGTTTGCCCTCGTTAGACTCCCCTCTGGAAGCGCTTTCACTGCAAGCTGCAGATTCCCTCCTAACAGCAAGCTTTAGGATAGAGTGCTGAATTGTAACTTACTTTCGCCTAATAATGCGATTTTGGCAAAGAGAGTATCTCCCGCAGGGAAGCTGCTACCATCAAATGTTTGCCCTCATTAGACTCCCCTCTGGAAGCGCTTTCACTGCAAGCTGCAGATTCCCTCCTAACAGCAAGCTTTAGGATAGGGTACTGAATTGTAACTTACTTTCGCCTAATAATGCGATTTTGGCAAAGAGAGTATCTCCCGCAGTGAAGCTGCTACCATCAAATGTTTGCCCTCATTAGACTCCCCTCTGGAAGCGCTTTCACTGCAAGCTGCAGATTCCCTCCTAACAGCAAGCTTTAGGATAGGGTACTGAATTGTAACTTAACTGCGGCTAATTATGCAAAATTGGAAAAGAGATTATCTCCCGCAGGGAAGCTGCTACCATCAAATGTTTGCCCTCATTAGACTCCCCTCTGGAAGCGCTTTCACTGCAAGCTGCAGATTCCCTCCTAACAGCAAGCTTTAGGATAGGGTACTGAATTGTAACTTACTTTCGCCTAATAATGCGATTTTGGCAAAGAGAGTATCTCCCGCAGGGAAGCTGCTACCATGAAATGTTTGCCCTCGTTAGACTCCCCTCTGGAAGCGCTTTCACTGCAAGCTGCAGATTCCCTCCTAACAGCAAGCTTTAGGATAGGGTACTGAATTGTAACTTACTTTCGCCTAATAATGCAATTTTGGCAAAGAGAGTATCTCCCGCAGGGAAGCTGCTACCATCAAACGTTTGCCCTCGTTAGACTCCCCTCCGGAAGCCCTTTCACTGCAAGCTGCAGATTCCCTCCTAACAGCAAGCTTTAGGATAGGGTACTGAATTGTAACTTACTTTCGCCTAATAATGCGATTATGGAAAAGGGAGTATCTCCCGCAGGGAAGCTGCTACCATCAAATGTTTGCCCTAATTAGACTCCCCTCTGGAAGCGCTTTCACTGCAAGCTGCAGATTCCCTCCTAACAGCAAGCTTTAGCATAGTGTACTGAATTGTATCTTAACTGGGGCTAATAATGCGATTTTGGCAAAGAGAGTATCTCCCGCAGGGAAGCTGCTACCATCAAATGTTTGCCCTCGTTAGACTCCCCTCTGGAAGCGCTTTCACTGCAAGCTGCAGATTCCCTCCTAACAGCAAGCTTTAGGATAGGGTACTGAATTGCAACTTACTTTCGCCTAATAATGCGATTTTGGAAAAGAGAGTATCTCCCGCAGGGCAGCTGCTACCATCAAATGTTTGCCCTCATTAGACTCCCCTCTGGAAGCGCTTTCACTGCAAGCTGCAGATTCCCTCCTAACAGCAAGCTTTAGGATAGGGTCCTGAATTGTAACTTACTTTCGCCTAATAATGCGATTTTGGCAAAGAGAGTATCTCCCGCAGGGAAGCTGCTACCATCAAACGTTTGCCCTCGTTAGACTCCCCTCTGGAAGCGCTTTCTCTGCAAGCTGCAGATTCCCTCCTAACAGCAAGCTTTAGGATAGGGTACTGAATTGTAACTTACTTTCGACTAATAATGCGATTTTGGCAAAGAGAGTATCTCCCGCAGGGCAGCTGCTACCATAAAATGTTTGCCCTCATTAGACTCCCCTCTGGAAGCGCTTTCACTGCAAGCTGCAGATTCCCTCCTAACAGCAAGCTTTAGCATAGGGTACTGAATTGTATCTTAACTGCGTCTAATAAGGCGATTATGTCAAAGAGAGTATCTCCCGCAGGGAAGCTGCTACCATCAAATGTTTGCCCTCATTAGACTCCCCTCTGGAAGCGCTTTCACTGCAAGCTGCAGATTCCCTCCTAACAGCAAGCTTTAGGATAGGGTCCTGAATTGTAACTTACTTTCGCCTAATAATGCGATTTTGGCAAAGAGAGTATCTCCCGCAGGGAAGCTGCTATACCATCAAATGTTTGCCCTCGTTAGACTCCCCTCTGGAAGCGCTTTCACTGCAAGCTGCAGATTCCCTCCTAACAGCAAGCTTTAGGATAGGGTACTGAATTGTAACTTACTTTCGCCTAATAATGCGATTTTGGCAAAGAGAGTATCTCCCGCAGGGAAGCTGCTACCATCAAATGTTTGCCCTCATTAGACTCCCCTCTGGAAGCGCTTTCACTGCAAGCTGCAGATTCCCTCCTAACAGCAAGCTTTAGGATAGGGTACTGAATTGTAACTTACTTTCGCCTAATAATGCGATTTTGGCAAAGAGAGTATCTCCCGCAGTGAAGATGCTACCATCAAATGTTTGCCCTCATTAGACTCCCCTCTGGAAGCGCTTTCACTGCAAGCTGCAGATTCCCTCCTAACAGCAAGCTTTAGCATAGGGTACTGAATTGTAACTTAACTGCGGCTAATAATGCGATTTTGGCAAAGAGAATATCTCCCGCAGGGAAGCTGCTACCATCAAATGTTTGCCCTCATTATACTCCCCTCTGGAAGTGCTTTCACTGCAAGCTGCAGATTCCCTCCTAACAGCAAGCTTTAGCATAGGGTACTGAATTGTATCTTACTTTCGCCTAATAATGCGATTTTGGCAAAGAGAGTACCTCCCACAGGGAAGCTGCTACCATCAAATGTTTGCCCTCGTTAGACTCCCCTCTGGAAGTGCTTTCACTGCAAGCTGCAGATTCCCTCCTAACAGCAAGCTTTAGGATAGGGTACTGAATTGTATCTTAACTGCGGCTAATAAGGCAAAATTGGAAAAGAGATTATCTCCCGCAGGGAAGCTGCTACCATCAAATGTTTGCCCTCGTTAGACTCCCCTCTGGAAGCGCTTTCACTGCAAGCTGCAGATTCCCTCCTAACAGCAAGCTTTAGGATAGGGTACTGAATTGTAACTTAATTTCGCCTAATAATGCGATTATGGCAAAGACAGTATCTCCCGCAGGGAAGCTGCTACCATCAAACGTTTGCCCTCATTAGACTCCCCTCCGGAAGCGCTTTCACTGCAAGCTGCAGATTCCCTCCTAACAGCAAGCTTTAGGAGAGGGTACTGAATTGTAACTTACTTTCGCCTAATAATACGATTTTGGAAAAGAGAGTATCTCCCGCAGGGAAGCTGCTACCATCAAATGTTTGCCCTCATTAGACTCCCCTCTGGAAGCGCTTTCACTGCAAGCTGCAGATTCCCTCCTAACAGCAAGCTTTAGGATAGGGTACTGAATTGAAACTTACTTTCGCATAATAATGCGATTTTGGCAAAGAGAGTATCTCCCGCAGGGAAGCTGCTACCATCAAATGTTTGCCCTCATTAGACTCCCCTCTGGAAGCGCTTTCACTGCAAGCTGCAGATTCCCTCCTAACAGCAAGCTTTAGGATAGGGTACTGAATTGTAACTTAACTGGGGCTAATAAGGCGATTTTGGCAAAGAGATTATCTCCCGCAGGGAAGCTGCTACCATCAAATATTTGCCCTCATTAGACTCCCCTCTGGAAGCGCTTTCACTGCAAGCTGCAGATTCCCTCCTAACAGCAAGCTTTAGGATAGGGTACTGAATTATAACTTATCTGCGGCTAATAAGGCGATTATGGGAAAGAGAATATCTCCAGCAGGGAAGCTGCTACCATCAAATGTTTGCCCTCATTAGACTCCCCTCTGGAAGCGCTTTCACTGCAAGCTGCAGATTCCCTCCTAACAGCAAGCTTTAGGATAGGGTCCTGAATTGTATCTTACTTTCGCCTAATAATGCGATTTTGGAAAAGAGACTATCTACCACAGGGAAGCTGCTACCATCAAATGTTTGCCCTCGTTAGACTCCCCTCTGGAAGCGCTTTCACTGCAAGCTGCAGATTCCCTCCTAACAGCAAGCTTTAGGATAGGGTACTGAATTGTAACTTACTTTCGCCTAATAAGGCTTTTTTAGCAAAGAGAGTATCTCCCGCAGGGAAGCTGCTACCATCAAATATTTGCCCTCATTAGACTCCCCTCTGGAAGTGCTTTCACTGCAAGCTACAGATTCCCTCCTAACAGCAAGCTTTAGGATAGGGTACTGAATTGTAACTTACTTTCGCCTAATAAGTCGTTTTTATCAAAGAGAGTATCTCCCGCAGGGAAGCTGCTACCATCAAATGTTTGCCCTCGTTAGACTCCCCTCTGGAAGCGCTTTCACTGCAAGCTGCAGATTCCCTCCTAACAGCAAGCTTTAGGATAGGGTACTGAATTGTAACTTACTTTCGCCTAATAATTCGTTTTTAGCAAAGAGAGTATCTCCCGCAGAGAAGCTGCTACCATCAAATGTTTGCCCTCATTAGACTCCCCTCTGGAAGCGCTTTCACTGCAAGCTGCAGATTCCCTCCTAACAGCAAACTTTAGGATAGGGCACTGAATTGTAACTTACTTTCGCCTAATAATGCGATTTTGGCAAAGAGAGTATCTCCCGCAGGGAAGCTGCTACCATCAAATGTTTGCCCTCATTAGACTCCCCTCTGGAAGCGCTTTCACTGCAAGCTGCAGATTCCCTCCTAACAGCAAGCTTTAGGATAGGGTACTGAATTGTAACTTACTTTCGCATAATAAGGCGATTTTGGCAAAGAGAGTATCTCCCGCAGGGAAGCTGCTACCATCAAATGTTTGCCCTCATTAGACTCCCCTCTGGAAGCGCTTTCACTGCAAGCTGCAGATTCCCTCCTAACAGCAAGCTTTAGGATAGGATACTGAATTGTATCTTAACTGCGTCTAATAAGGAGATTATGGCAAAGAGAGTATCTCCCGCAGGGAAGCTGCTACCATCAAATGTTTGCCCTCGTTAGACTCCCCTCTGGAAGCGCTTTCACTGCAAGCTGCAGATTCCCTCCTAATAGCAAGCTTTAGGATAGGGTACTGAATTGTATCTTACTTTCGCCTATTAATGCGATTTTGGCAAAGAGAGTATCTCCCGCAGGGAAGCTGCTACCATCAAATGTTTGCCCTCGTTAGACTCCCCTCTGGAAGCGCTTTCACTGCAAGCTGCAGATTCCCTCCTAACAGCAAGCTTTAGGATAGAGTGCTGAATTGTAACTTACTTTCGCCTAATAATGCGATTTTGGCAAAGAGAGTATCTCCCGCAGGGAAGCTGCTACTATCAAATGTTTGCCCTCATTAGACTCCCCTCTGGAAGCGCTTTGACTGCAAGCTGCAGATTCCCTCCTAACAGCAAGCTTTAGGATAGGGTACTGAATTGTAACTTACTTTCGCCTAATAATGCGATTTTGGCAAAGAGAGTATCTCCCGCAGGGAAGCTGCTAACATCAAATGTTTGCCCTCATTAGACTCCCCTCTGGAAGCGCTTTCACTGCAAGCTGCAGATTCCCTCCTAACAGCAAGCTTTAGGATAGGGTACTGAATTGTAACTTAACTGCGGCTAATAAGGCGATTTTGGCAAAGAGAGTATCTCCCGCAGGGAAGCTGCTACCATCAAATGTTTGCCCTCATTAGACTCCCCTCTGGAAGCGCTTTCACTGCAAGCTGCAGATTCCCTCCTAACAGCAAGCTTTAGGATAGGGTACTGAATTGTAACTTAAATGTGGCTAATAAGGCGCTTTTGGGAAAGAGAATATCTCCCGCAGGGAAGCTGCTACCATCAAATGTTTGCCCTCGTTAGACTCCCCTCTGGAAGCGCTTTCACTGCAAGCTGCAGATTCCCTCCTAACAGCAAGCTTTAGGATAGGGTACTGAATTGTAACTTATCTGCGGCTAATAAGGCGGTTTTAGGGAAAGAGAGTATCTCCCACAGGGAAGCTGCTACCATCAAATGTTTGCCCTCATTAGACTCCCCTCTGGAAGCGCTTTCACTGCAAGCTGCAGATTCCCTCCTAACAGCAAGCTTTAGGATAGGGTACTGAATTGTATCTTAACTGCGGCTAATAAGGCAAAATTGGAAAAGAGATTATCTCCCGCAGGGAAGCTGCTACCATCAAATGTTTGCCCTCGTTAGACTCCCCTCTGGAAGCGCTTTCACTGCAAGCTGCAGATTCCCTCCTAACAGCAAGCTTTAGGATAGGGTACTGAATTGTAACTTACTTTCGCCTAATAATGCGATTTTGGCAAAGACTGTATCTCCCGCAGGGAAGCTGCTACCATCAAACGTTTGCCCTCATTAGACTCCCCTCTGGAAGCGCTTTGACTGCAAGCTGCAGATTCCCTCCTAACAGCAAGCTTTAGGATAGTGTACTGAATTGAAACTTACTTTCGCATAATAATGCGATTTTGGCAAAGAGAGTATCTCCCGCAGGGAAGCTGTAACCATCAAATGTTTGCCCTCATTAGACTCCCCTCTGGAAGCGCTTTCACTGCAAGCTGCAGATTCCCTCCTAACAGCAAGCTTTAGGATAGGATACTGAATTGTATCTTAACTGCGGCTAATAAGGAGATTATGGCAAAGAGAGTATCTCCCGCAGGGAAGCTGCTACCATCAAATGTTTGCCCTCATTAGACTCCCCTCTGGAAGCGCTTTCACTGCAAGCTGCAGATTCCCTCCTAACAGCAAGCTTTAGGATAGGGTACTGAATTGTAACTTACTTTCGCCTAATAATGCGATTTTGGCAAAGAGAGTATCTCCCGCAGTGAAGCTGCTACCATCAAATGTTTGCCCTCATTAGACTCCCCTCTGGAAGCGCTTTCACTGCAAGCTGCAGATTCCCTCCTAACAGCAAGCTTTAGCATAGGGTACTGAATTGTAACTTAACTGCGGCTAATAAGGCGATTTTGGCAAAGAGAATATCTCCCGCAGGGAAGCTGCTACCATCAATTGTTTGCCCTCGTTAGACTCCCCTCTGGAAGCGCTTTCACTGCAAGCTGCAGATTCCCTCCTAACAGCAAGCTTTAGGATAGGGTACTGAATTGTAACTTAACTGCGGCTAATTATGCAAAATTGGAAAAGAGATTATCTCCCGCAGGGAAGCTGCTACCATCAAATGTTTGCCCTCATTAGACTCCCCTCTGGAAGCGCTTTCACTGCAAGCTGCAGATTCCCTCCTAACAGCAAGCTTTAGGATAGGGTACTGAATTGTAACTTACTTTCGCCTAATAATGCGATTTTGGCAAAGAGAGTATCTCCCGCAGGGAAGCTGCTACCATGAAATGTTTGCCCTCGTTAGACTCCCCTCTGGAAGCGCTTTCACTGCAAGCTGCAGATTCCCTCCTAACAGCAAGCTTTAGGATAGGGTACTGAATTGCAACTTACTTTCGCCTAATAATGCGATTTTGGAAAAGAGAGTATCTCCCGCAGGGCAGCTGCTACCATCAAATGTTTGCCCTCATTAGACTCCCCTCTGGAAGCGCTTTCACTGCAAGCTGCAGATTCCCTCCTAACAGCAAGCTTTAGGATAGGGTCCTGAATTGTAACTTACTTTCGCCTAATAATGCGATTTTGGCAAAGAGAGTATCTCCCGCAGGGAAGCTGCTACCATCAAACGTTTGCCCTCGTTAGACTCCCCTCTGGAAGCGCTTTCTCTGCAAGCTGCAGATTCCCTCCTAACAGCAAGCTTTAGGATAGGGTACTGAATTGTAACTTACTTTCGACTAATAATGCGATTTTGGCAAAGAGAGTATCTCCCGCAGGGCAGCTGCTACCATAAAATGTTTGCCCTCATTAGACTCCCCTCTGGAAGCGCTTTCACTGCAAGCTGCAGATTCCCTCCTAACAGCAAGCTTTAGGATAGGGTACTGAATTGTATCTTACTTTCGCCTAATAATGCGATTTTGGCAAAGAGGGTATCTCCCTCAGGGAAGCTGCTACCATCAAATGTTTGCCCTCGTTAGACTCCCCTCTGGAAGCGCTTTCACTGCAAGCTGCAGATTCCCTCCTAACAGCAAGATTTAGGATAGGGTACTGAATTGTAACTTAACTGCGGATAATAAGGCGATTTTGGCAAAGAGAGTATCTCCCGCAGGGAAGCTGCTACCATCAAATGTTTGCCCTCATTAGACTCCCCTCTGGAAGCGCTTTCACTGCAAGCTGCAGATTCCCTCCTAACAGCAAGCTTTAGGATAGGGTACTGAATTGTAACTTACTTTCGCCTAATAATGCGATTTTGGCAAAGAGAGTATCTCCCGCAGGGAAGCTGCTAACATCAAATGTTTGCCCTCATTAGACTCCCCTCTGGAAGCGCTTTCACTGCAAGCTGCAGATTCCCTCCTAACAGCAAGCTTTAGGTTAGGGTACTGAATTGTAACTTACTTTCGCCTAATAATGCGATTTTGGCAAAGAGAGTATCTCCCGCAGGGAAGCTGCTACCATCAAATGTTTGCCCTCATTAGACTCCCCTCTGGAAGCGCTTTCAATGCAAGCTGCAGATTCCCTCCTAACAGCAAGCTTTAGGATAGGGTACTGAATTGTAACTTAACTGCGGATAATAATGCGATTTTGGCAAAGAGATTATCTCCCGCAGGGAAGCTGCTACCATCAAATGTTTGCCCTCATTAGACTCCCCTCTGGAAGCGCTTTCACTGCAAGCTGCAGATTCCCTCCTAATAGCAAGCTTTAGGATAGGGTACTGAATTGTAACTTACTTTCGCCTAATAATGCGATTTTGGCAAAGAGAGTATCTCCCGCAGGGAAGCTGCTACCATCAAATGTTTGCCCTCATTAGACTCCCCTCCGGAAGCGCTTTCACTGCAAGCTGCAGATTCCCTCCTAACAGCAAGCTTTAGGATAGGGTACTGAATTGTAACTTACTTTCGCCTAATAATGCGATTTTGGCAAAGAGAATATCTCCCGCAGGGAAGCTGCTACCATCAAATGTTTGCCCTCATTAGACTCCCCTCTGGAAGCGCTTTCACTGCAAGCTGCAGATTCCCTCCTAACAGCAAGCTTTAGGATAGGGTACTGAATTGTAACTTACTTTCGCCTAATAATGCGATTTTGGCAAAGAGAATATCTCCCGCAGGGAAGCTGCTACCATCAAATGTTTGCCCTCATTAGACTCCCCTCTGGAAGCGCTTTCACTGCAAGCTGTAGATTCCCTCCTAACAGCAAGCTTTAGGATAGGGTACTGAATTGTAACTTACTTTCGCCTAATAATGCGATTTTGGCAAAGAGAATATCTCCCGCAGGGAAGCTGCTAACATCAAATGTTTGCCCTCATTAGACTCCCCTCTGGAAGCGCTTTCACTGCAAGCTGCAGATTCCCTCCTAACAGCAAGCTTTAGGATAGGGTACTGAATTGTAACTTAACTGCGGCTAATAAGGCGATTTTGGCAAAGAGATTATCTCCCGCAGGGAAGCTGCTACCATCAAATGTTTGCCCTCATTAGACTCCCCTCTGGAAGCACTTTCACTGCAAGCTGCAGATTCCCTCCTAACAGCCAGCTTTAGGAAAGGGTCCTGAATTGTATCTTACTTTCGCCTAATAATGCGATTTTGGCAAAGAGAGTATCTCCCGCAGGGAAGCTGCTACCATCAAACGTTTGCCCTCGTTAGACTCCCCTCTGGAAGCGCTTTCTCTGCAAGCTGCAGATTCCCTCCTAACAGGAAGCTTTAGGATAGGGTACTGAATTGTAACTTACTTTCGCCTAATAATGCGATTTTGGCAAAGAGAGTATCTCCCGCAGGGCAGCTGCTACCATAAAATATTTGCCCTCATTAGACTCCCCTCTGGAAGCGCTTTCACTGCAAGCTGCAGATTCCCTCCTAACAGCAAGCTTTAGGATAGGGTAATGAATTGTATCTTAACTGCGGCTAATAAGGCGATTTTGGCAAAGAGAGTATCTCCCGCAGGGAAGCTACTACCATCAAATGTTTGCCCTCATTAGACTCCCCTCTGGAAGCGCTTTCACTGCAAGCTGCAGATTCCCTCCTAACAGCAAGCTTTAGGATAGGGTACTGAATTGTAACTTACTTTCGCCTAATAATGCGATTTTGGCAAAGAGAGTATCTCCCGCAGGGAAGCTGCTACCATCAAATGTATGCCCTCATTAGACTCCCCTCTGGAAGCGCTTTCACTGCAAGCTGCAGATTCCCTCCTAACAGCAAGCTTTAGGATAGGGTACTGAATTGTATCTTACTTTCGCCTACTAATGCGATTTTGGAAAAAAGAGTATCTCCCGCAGGGAAGCTGCTACCATCAAATATTTGCCCTCATTAGACTCTCCTCTGGAAGCGCTTTCACTGCAAGCTGCATATTCCCTCCTAACAGCAAGCTTTAGGATAGGGTACTGAATTGTAACTTAACTGCGGATAATAAGGCGATTTTGGCAAAGAGAGTATCTCCCGCAGGGAAGCTGCTACCATCAAATGTTTGACCTCATTAGACTCCCCTCTGGAAGCTCTTTCACTGCAAGCTGCAGATTCCCTCCTAACAGCAAGCTTTAGGATAGTGTACTGAATTGTAACTTACTTTCGCCTAATAATGCGATTTAAGCAAAGAGAGTATCTCCCGCAGGGAAGCTGCTAACATCAAATGTTTGCCCTCATTAGACTCCCCTCTGGAAGCGCTTTCACTGCAAGCTGCAGATTCCCTCCTAACAGCAAGCTTTAGGATAGGGTACTGAATTGTAACTTAACTGCGGCTAATAAGGCGATTTTGGCAAAGAGAATATCTCCTGCAGGGAAGCTGCTACCATCAAATGTTTGCCCTCATTAGACTCCCCTCTGGAAGCGCTTTCACTGCAAGCTGCAGATTCCCTCCTAACAGCAAGCTTTAGGATAGGGTACTGAATTGTAACTTAACTGCGGCTAATAAGGCGATTTTGGCAAAGAGAGTATCTCCCGCAGGGAAATGCTACCATCAAATGTTTGCCCTCATTAGACTCTCCTCTGGAAGCGCTTTCACTGCAAGCTGCAGATTCCCTCCTAACAGCAAGCTTTAGGATAGGGTCCTGAATTGTAACGTACTTTCGCCTAATAATGCGATTTTGGCAAAGAGAGTATCTCCCGCAGGGAAGCTGCTACCATCAAACGTTTGCCCTCGTTAGACTCCCCTCTGGAAGCGCTTTCTCTGCAAGCTGCAGATTCCCTCCTAACAGCAAGCTTTAGGATAGGGTACTGAATTGTAACTTACTTTCGCCTAATAATGCGATTTTGGCAAAGAGAGTATCTCCCGCAGGGCAGCTGCTAACATAAAATGTTTGCCCTCATTAGACTCCCCTCTGGAAGCGCTTTCACTGCAAGCTGCAGATTCCCTCCTAACAGCAAGCTTTAGGATAGGGTACTGAATTGTAACTTACTTTCGCCTAATAATGCGATTTTGGCAAAGAGAGTATCTCCCGCAGGGAAGCTGCTACCATCAAATGTTTGCCCTCGTTAGACTCCCCTCTGGAAGCGCTTTCACTGCAAGCTGCAGATTCCCTCCTAACAGCAAGCTTTAGGATAGGGTACTGAATTGTAACTTACTTTCGCCTAATAATGCGATTTTCGAAAAAAGAGTATCTCCCGCAGGGAAGCTGCTACCATCAAATGTTTGCCCTCATTAGACTCCCCTCTGGAAGCGCTTTCACTGCAAGCTGCAGATTCCCTCCTAACAGCAAGCTTTAGGATAGGGTACTGAATTGTAACTTAACTGCGGATAATAAGGCGATTTTGGCAAAGAGAGTATCTCCCGCAGGGAAGCTGCTACCATCAAATGTTTGCCCTCATTAGACTCCCCTCTGGAAGCGCTTTCACTGCAAGCTGCAGATTCCCTCCTAACCGCAAGCTTTAGGATAGGGTACTGAATTGTAACTTAACTGCGGCTAATAAGGCGATTTTGGCAAAGAGAGTATCTCCCGCAGGGAAGCTGCTAACATCACATGTTTGCCTTCATTAGACTCCCCTCTGGAAGCGCTTTCACTGCAAGCTGCAGATTCCCTCCTAACAGCAAGCTTTAGGATAGGGTACTGAATTGTAACTTACTTTCGCCTAATAATGCGATTTTGGCAAAGAGAGTATCTCCCGCAGGGAAGCTGCTACCATCAAACGTTTGCCCTCGTTAGACTCCCCTCTGGAAGCGCTTTCACTGCAAGCTGCATATTCCCTCCTAACAGCAAGCTTTAGGATAGGGTACTGAATTGTAACTTATCTGCGGCTAATAAGGCGATTTTGGCAAAGAGAATATCTCCCGCAGGGAAGCTGGTACCATCAAATGTTTGCCCTCATTAGACTCCCCTCTGGAAGCGCTTTCACTGCAAGCTGCAGATTCCCTCCTAACAGCAAGCTTTAGGATAGGGTACTGAATTGTAACTTAACTGCGGCTAATAAGGCGATTTTGGCAAAGAGAATATCTCCCGCAGGGAAGCTGCTAACATCAAATGTTTGCCCTCATTAGACTCCCCTCTGGAAGCGCTTTCACTGCAAGCTGCAGATTCCCTCCTAACAGCAAGCTTTAGGATAGGGTACTGAATTGTAACTTACTTTCGCCTAATAAGACGATTTTGGCAAAGAGAGTATCTCCCGCAGGGAAGCTGCTAACATCAAATGTTTGCCCTCATTAGACTCCCCTCTGGAAGCGCTTTCACTGCAAGCTGCAGATTCCCTCCTAACAGCAAGCTTTAGGATAGGGTCCTGAATTGTAACGTACTTTCGCCTAATAATGCGATTTTGGCAAAGAGAGTATCTCCCGCAGGGCAGCTGCTACCATAAAATATTTGCCCTCATTAGACTCCCCTCTGGAAGCGCTTTCACTGCAAGCTGCAGATTCCCTCCTAACAGCAAGCTTTAGGATAGGGTACTGAATTGTATCTTACTTTCGCCTAATAATGCGATTTTGGCAAAGAGAGTATCTCCCGCAGGGAAGCTGCTACCATCAAATGTTTGCCCTCATTAGACTCCCCTCTGGAAGCGCTTTCACTGCAAGCTGCAGATTCCCTCCTAACCGCAAGCTTTAGCATAGGGTACTGAATTTTAACTTAACTGCGGCTAATAAGGCAATTTTGGCAAAGAGAGTATCTCCCGCAGGGAAGCTGCTAACATCAAATGTTTGCCTTCATTAGACTCCCCTCTGGAAGCGCTTTCACTGCAAGCTGCAGATTCCCTCCTAACAGCAAGCTTTAGGATAGGGTACTGAATTGTAACTTACTTTCGCCTAATAATGCGATTTTGGCAAAGAGAGTATCTCCCGCAGGGAAGCTGCTACCATCAAACGTTTGCCCTCGTTAGACTCCCCTCTGGAAGCGCTTTCACTGCAAGCTGCAGATTCCCTCCTAACAGCAAGCTTTAGGATAGGGTACTGAATTGTAACTTATCTGCGGCTAATAAGGCGATTTTGGCAAAGAGAATATCTCCCGCAGGTAAGCTGCTACCATCAAATGTTTGCCCTCATTAGACTCCCCTCTAGAAGCGCTTTCACTGCAAGCTGCAGATTCCCTCCTAACAGCAAGCTTTAGGATAGGGTACTGAATTGTAACTTAACTGCGGCTAATAAGGCGATTTTGGCAAAGAGAATATCTCCCGCAGGGAAGCTGCTAACATCAAATGTTTGCCCTCATTAGACTCCCCTCTGGAAGCGCTTTCACTGCAAGCTGCAGATTCCCTCCTAACAGCAAGCTTTAGGATAGGGTACTGAATTGTAACTTACTTTCGCCTAATAAGACGATTTTGGCAAAGAGAGTATCTCCCGCAGGGAAGCTGCTAACATCAAATGTTTGCCCTCATTAGACTCCCCTCTGGAAGCGCTTTCACTGCAAGCTGCAGATTCCCTCCTAACAGCAAGCTTTAGGATAGGGTCCTGAATTGTAACGTACTTTCGCCTAATAATGCGATTTTGGCAAAGAGAGTATCTCCCGCAGGGCAGCTGCTACCATAAAATATTTGCCCTCATTAGACTCCCCTCTGGAAGCGCTTTCACTGCAAGCTGCAGATTCCCTCCTAACAGCAAGCTTTAGGATAGGGTACTGAATTGTAACTTACTTTCGCCTAATAATGCGATTTTGGCAATGAGAGTATCTCCCGCAGGGAAGCTGCTACCATCAAACGTTTGCCCTCGTTAGACTCCCCTCTGGAAGCGCTTTCACTGCAAGCTGCAGATTCCCTCCTAACAGCAAGCTTTAGGATAGGGTACTGAATTGTAACTTATCTGCGGCTAATAAGGCGATTTTGGCAAAGAGAATATCTCCCGCAGGTAAGCTGCTACCATCAAATGTTTGCCCTCATTAGACTCCCCTCTGGAAGCGCTTTCACTGCAAGCTGCAGATTCCCTCCTAACAGCAAGCTTTAGGATAGGGTACTGAATTGTAACTTACTTTCGCCTAATAATGCGATTTTGGGAAAGAGAGTATCTCCCGCAGGGAAGCTGCTACCATCAAATGTTTGCCCTCGTTAGACTCCCCTCTGGAAGCGCTTTCACTGCAAGCTGCAGATTCCCTCCTAACAGCAAGCTTTAGGATAGGGTACTGAATTGTAACTTACTTTCGCCTAATAATGCGATTTTGGCAAAGAGAGTATCTCCCGCAGGGAAGCTGCTACCATCAAATGTTTGCCCTCGTTAGACTCCCCTCTGGAAGCGCTTTCACTGCAAGCTGCAGATTCCCTCCTAACAGCAAGATTTAGGATAGGGTACTGAATTGTAACTTAACTGCGGCTAATAAGGCGCTTTTGGGAAAGAGAATATCTCCCGCAGGGAAGCTGCTACCATCAAATGTTTGCCCTCATTAGACTCCCCTCTGGAAGCGCTTTCACTGCAAGCTGCAGATTCCCTCCTAACAGCAAGCTTTAGTTTAGGGTACTGAATTGTATCTTACTTTCGCCTAATAATGCGATTTTGGCAAAGAGAGTATCTCCCACAGGGAAGCTGCTACCATCAAATGTTTGCCCTCGTTAGACTCCCCTCTGGAAGCGCTTTCACTGCAAGCTGCAGATTCCCTCCTAACAGCAAGCTTTAGGATAGTGTACTGAATTGTAACTTAACTGCGGCTAATAAGGCGATTTTGGCAAAGAGATTATCTCCCGCAGGGAAGCTGCTACCATCAAATGTTTGCCCTCGTTAGACTCCCCTCTGGAAGCGCTTTCACTGCAAGCTGCAGATTCCCTCCTAACAGCAAGCTTTAGGATAGGGTCCTGAATTGTAACTTACTTTCGCCTAATAATGCGATTTTGGCAAAGAGAGTATCTCCCGCAGGGAAGCTGCTACCATCAAATGTTTGCCCTCATTAGACTCCCCTCTGGAAGCGCTTTCACTGCAAGCTGCAGATTCCCTCCTAACAGCAAGCTTTAGGATAGGGTACTGAATTGTAACTTACTTTCGCCTAATAATGCGATTTTGGCAAAGAGAGTATCTCCCGCAGGGAAGCTGCTACCATCAAATGTTTGCCCTCGTTAGACTCCCCTCTGGAAGCGCTTTCATTGCAAGCTGCAGATTCCCTCCTAACAGCAAGCTTTAGGATAGGGTCCTGAATTGTAACTTACTTTCGCCTAATAATGCGATTTTGGCAAAGAGAGTATCTCCCGCAAGGAAGCTGCTACCATCAAGTGTTTGCCCTCATTAGACTCCCCTCTGGAAGCGCTTTCACTGCAAGTTGCAGATTCCCTCCTAACAGCAAGCTTTAGGATAGGGTACTGAATTCTAACATAACTGCGGCTAATAATGGGATTTTAGCAAAGAGAGTATCTCCCGCAGGGAAGCTGCTACCATCAAATGTTTGCCCTCATTAGACTCCCCTCTGGAAGCGCTTTCACTGCAAGCTGCAGATTCCCTCCTAACAGCAAGCTTTAGGATAGGGTACTGAATTCTAACATAACTGCGGCTAATAATGGGATTTTGGCAAAGAGAGTATCTCCCGCAGGGAAGCTGCTACCATCAAATGTTTGCCCTCATTAGACTCCCCTCTGGAAGTGCTTTGACTGCAAGCTGCAGATTCCCTCCTAACAGCAAGCTTTAGGATAGGGTACTGAATTGTAACTTACTTTCTCCTATAACGGGTTTTTAACAAAGAGAGTATCTCCCGCAGGGAAGCTGCTACCATCAAATGTTTGCCCTCTTTAGACTCCCCTCTGGAAGCGCTTTCACTGCAAGCTGCATATTCCCTCCTAACAGCAAGCTTTAGGATAGGGTACTGAATTGTATCTTACTTTCGCATAATAATGCGATTTTGGCAAAGAGAGTATCTCCCGCAGGGAAGCTGCTACCATCAAATCTTTGCCCTCATTAGACTCCCCTCTGGACACGCTTTCACTGCAAGCTGCAGATTCCCTCCTAACAGCAAGCTTTAGGATAAGGTACTGAATTGTAACTTACTTTCGCCTAATAATGCGATTTTGGCAAAGAGAGTATCTCCCGCAGGGAAGCTGCTACCATCAAATGTTTGCCCTCGTTAGACTCCCCTCTGGAAGCGCTTTCACTGCAAGCTGCAGATTCCCTCCTAACAGCAAGCTTTAGGATAGGGTACTGAATTGTAACTTACTTTCGCCTAATAATGCGATTTTGGCAAAGAGAGTATCTCCCGCAAGGAAGCTGCTACCATCAAGTGTTTGCCCTCATTAGACTCCCCTCTGGAAGCGCTTTTACTGCAAGCTGCAGATTCCCTCCTAACAGCAAGCTGTAGGACACTGTACTGAACTGTATCTAACTTTCGCCTAAAAATGCGTTTTTAACAAAGAGAGTATCTCCCGCAGGGAAGCTGCTAACATCAAATGTTTGCCCTCATTAGACTCCCCTCTGGAAGCGCTTTCACTGCAAGCTGCAGATTCCCTCCTAACAGCAAGCTTTAGGATAGGGTACTGAATTGTAACTTACTTTCGCCTAATAATGCGATTATGGCAAAGAGAGTATCTCCCGCAGGGAAGCTGCTACCATCAAATGTTTGCCCTCATTAGACTCCCCTCTGGAAGCGCTTTCACTGCAAGCTGCAGATTCCCTCCTAACAGCAAGCTTTAGGATAGAGTACTGAATTGTATCTTACTTTCGCCTAATAATGCGATTTTGGCAAAGAGAGTATCTCCCGCAGGGAAGCTGCTACCATCAAATGTTTGCCCTCATTAGACTCCCCTCTGGAAGCGCTTTCACTGCAAGCTGCAGATTCCCTCCTAACAGCAAGCTTTAGGATAGGGTACTGAATTCTAACATAATTGCGGCTAATAATGCGATTATGGCAAAGAGAGCATCTCCCACATGGAAGCTGCTACCATCAAATGTTTGCCCTCATTAGACTCCCCTCTGGAAGCGCTTTCACTGCAAGCTGCAGATTCCCTCCTAACAGCAAGCTTTAGGATAGGGTACTGAATTGTAACTTACTTTCGCCTAATAATGCGATTTTGGCAAAGAGAGTATCTCCCGCAGGGAAGCTGCTACCATCAAATCTTTGCCCTCATTAGACTCCCCTCTGGAAGCGCTTTCACTGCAAGCTGCAGATTCCCTCCTATCAGCAAGCTTTAGGATAGAGTACTGAATTGTAACTTACTTTCGCCTAATAATGCGATTTTGGCAAAGAGAGTATCTCCCGCAGGGAAGCTGCTACCATCAAATGTTTGCCCTCGTTAGACTCCCCTCTGGAAGCGCTTTCACTGCAAGCTGCAGATTCCCTCCTAACAGCAAGCTTTAGGATAGGGTACTGAATTGTAACTTACTTTCGCCTAATAATGCGATTTTGGCAAAGAGAGTATCTCCCGCAAGGAAGCTGCTACCATCAAATGTTTGCCCTCATTAGACTCCCCTCTGGAAGCGCTTTCACTGCAAGCTGCAGATTCCCTCCTAACCGCAAGCTTTAGGATAGGGTACTGAATTGTAACATACTTTTGCCTAAAAATGCGTTTTTAACAAAGAGAGTATCTCCCGCAGGGAAGCTGCTACCATCAAATGTTTGCCCTCATTAGACTCCCCTCTGGAAGCGCTTTCACTGCAAGCTGCAGATTCCCTCCTAACAGCAAGCTTTACGATTGGGTACTGAATTGTAACTTACTTTCGGCTAATAAGGCGTTTTTAGCAAAGAGAGTATTTCCCACAGAGAAGCTGCTACCATCAAATGTTTGCCCTCGTTAGACTCCCCTCTGGAAGCGCTTTCACTGCAAGCTGCAGATTCCCTCCTAACAGCAAGCTTTAGGATAGGGTACTGAATTGTAACTTACTTTCGCCTAATAAGGCGTTTTTAGCAAAGAGAGCATCTCACACAGGGAAGCTGCTACCATCAAATGTTTGCCCTCGTTAGACTCCCCTCTGGAATCGCTTTCACTGCAAGCTGCAGATTCCCTCCTAACAGCAAGCTTTAGGATAGGGTACTGAATTGTAACTTACTTTCGCCTAATAATGCGATTTTGGCAAAGAGAGTATCTCCCGCAAGGAAGCTGCTACAATCTAGTGTTTGCCCTCATTAGACTCCCCTCTGGAAGCGCTTTCACTGCAAGCTGCAGATTCCCTCCTAACAGCAATCTTTAGGATAGGGTACTGAATTTTAACATAACTGCGGCTAATAATGGGATTTTGGCAAAGAGAGTATCTCCCGCAGGGAAGCTGCTACCATCAAATGTTTGCCCTCATTAGACTCCCCTCTGGAAGCGCTTTGACTGCAAGCTGCAGATTCCCTCCTAACAGCAAGCTTTAGGATAGGGTACTGAATTGTAACTTACTTTCGCCTAATAATGCGATTTTTAACAGAGAGAGTATCTCCCGCAGGGAAGCTGCTACCATCAAATGTTTGCCCTCATTAGACTCCCCTCTGGAAGCGCTTTCACTGCAAGCTGCAGATTCCCTCCTAACAGCAAGCTTTAGGATAGGGTACTGAATTGTAACTTACTTTCGCATAATAATGCGATTATGGCAAAGAGAGTATCTCCCGCAGGGAAGCTGCTACCATCAAATCTTTGCCCTCATTAGACTCCCCTCTGGAAGCGCTTTCACTGCAAGCTGCAGATTCCCTCCTAACAGCAAGCTTTAGGATAAGGTACTGAATTGTAACTTACTTTCGCCTAATAATGCGATTTTGGCAAAGAGAGTATCTCCCGCAGGGAAGCTGCTACCATCAAATGTTTGCCCTCGTTAGACTCCCCTCTGGAAGCGCTTTCACTGCAAGCTGCAGATTCCCTCCTAACAGCAAGCTTTAGGATAGGGTACTGAATTGTAACTTACTTTCGCCTAATAATGCGATTTTGGCAAAGAGAGTATCTCCCGCAAGGAAGCTGCTACCATCAAGTGTTTGCCCTCATTAGACTCCCCTCTGGAAGCGCTTTTACTGCAAGCTGCAGATTCCCTCCTAACAGCAAGCTTTAGGATAGGGTAATGAATTGTAACTTAACTGCGGCTAATAAGGCGATTTTGGCAAAGAGAGTATCTCCCGCAGGGAAGCTGCTACCATCAAATGTTTGCCCTCATTAGACTCCCCTCTGGAAGCGCTTTCACTGCAAGCTGCAGATTCCCTCCTAACAGCAAGCTTTAGGATAGGGTACTGAATTGTAACTTAATTTCGCCTAATAATGCGATTTTGGCAAAGAGAGTATCTCCCGCAGGGAAGATGCTACCATCAAATGTTTGCCCTCATTAGACTCCCCTCTGGAAGCGCTTTCACTGCAAGCTGCAGATTCCCTCCTAACAGCAAGCTTTAGGATAGGGTACTGAATTGTATCTTACTTTCGCCTAATAATGCGATTTTGGCAAAGAGAGTATCTCCCACAGGGAAGCTGCTACCATCAAATGTTTGCCCTCGTTAGACTCCCCTCTGGAAGCGCTTTCACTGCAAGCTGCAGATTCCCTCCTAACAGCAAGCTTTAGGATAGTGTACTGAATTGTAACTTAACTGCGGCTAATAAGGCGATTTTGGCAAAGAGATTATCTCCCGCAGGGAAGCTGCTACCATCAAATGTTTACCCTCGTTAGACTCCCCTCTGGAAGCGCTTTCACTGCAAGCTGCAGATTCCCTCCTAACAGCAAGCTTTAGGATAGGGTACTGAATTGAAACTTACTTTCGCCTAATAATGCGATTTTGGCAAAGAGAGTATCTCCCGCAGGGAAGCTGCTACCATCAAATGTTTGCCCTCATTAGACTCCCCTCTGGAAGCGCTTTCACTGCAAGCTGCAGATTCCCTCCTAACAGCAAGCTTTAGGATAGGGTACTGAATTGTAACTTACTTTCGCCTAATAATGCGATTTTGGCAAAGAGAGTATCTCCCGCAGGGAAGCTGCTACCATCAAATGTTTGCCCTCATTAGACTCCCCTCTGGAAGCGCTTTCACTGCAAGCTGCAGATTCCCTCCTAACAGCAAGCTTTAGGATAGGGTACTGAATTGTAACTTACTTTCGCCTAATAATGCGATTTTGGCAAAGAGAGTATCTCCCGCAGGGAAGCTGCTACCATCAAATGTTTGCCCTCATTAGACTCCCCTCTGGAAGCGCTTTCACTGCAAGCTGCAGATTCCCTCCTAACAGCAAGCTTTAGGATAGAGTACTGAATTGTAACTTACTTTCGCCTAATAATGCGATTTTGGCAAAGAGAGTATCTCCCGCAGGGAAGCTGCTACCATCAAATGTTTGCCCTCGTTAGACTCCCCTCTGGAAGCGCTTTCACTGCAAGCTGCAGATTCCCTCCTAACAGCAAGCTTTAGGATAGGGTACTGAATTGTATCTTACTTTCGCCTAATAATGCGATTTTGGCAAAGAGAGTATCTCCCGCAAGGAAGCTGCTACCATCAAGTGTTTGCCCTCATTAGACTCCCCTCTGGAAGCGCTTTTACTGCAAGCTGCAGATTCCCTCCTAACAGCAAGCTGTAGGACACTGTACTGAACTGTAACTTACTTTCGCCTAAAAATGCGTTTTTAACAAAGAGAGTATCTCCCGCAGGGAAGCTGCTACCATCAAGTGTTTGCCGTCATTAGACTCCCCTCTGGAAGTGCTTTCACTGCAAGCTGCAGATTCCCTCCTAACAGCAAGCTTTAGGATAGGGTACTGAATTGTATCTTAACTGCGGCTAATAATGGGATTTTTTCAAAGAGAGTATCTCCCGCAGGGAAGCTGCTACCATCAAATGTTTGCCCTCATTAGACTCCCCTCTGGAAGCGCTTTCACTGCAAGCTGCAGATTCCCTCCTAACAGCAAGCTTTAGGATAAGGTACTGAATTGTAACTTAACTGCGGCTAATAAGGCGATTTTGGGAAATAGAATATCTCCCGCAGGGAAGCTGCTACCATCAAATGTTTGCCCTCATTAGACTCCCCTCTGGAAGCGCTTTCACTGCAAGCTGCAGATTCCCTCCTAACAGCAAGCTTTAGGATAGGGTACTGAATTGTAACTTAACTGCGGCTAATAAGGCGATTTTTTCAAAGAGAGTATCTCCCGCAGGGAAGCTGCTACCATCAAATGTTTGCCCTCATTAGACTCCCCTCTGGAAGCGCTTTCACTGCAAGCTGCAGATTCCCTCCTACTAGCAAGCTTTAGGATTGGGTACTGAATTGTAACTTAACTGCGGCTAATAAGGCGCTTTTGGGAAAGAGAATATCTCCCGCAGGGAAGCTGCTACCATCAAATGTTTGCCCTCCTTAGACTCCCCTCTGGAAGCGCTTTCACTGCAAGCTGCAGATTCCCTCCTAACAGCAAGCTTTAGGATAGGGTACTGAATTGTATCTTAACTGCGGCTAATAAGGCGCTTTTGGGAAAGAGAATATCTCCCGCAGGGAAGCTGCTACCATCAAATGTTTGCCCTCATTAGACTCCCCTCTGGAAGCGCTTTCACTGCAAGCTGCAGATTCCCTCCTAACAGCAAGCTTTAGCATAGGGTACTGAATTGTATCTTACTTTCGCCTAATAATGCGATTTTGGCAAAGAGAGTACCTCCCACAGGGAAGCTGCTACCATCAAATGTTTGCCCTCGTTAGACTCCCCTCTGGAAGCGCTTTCACTGCAAGCTGCAGATTCCCTCCTAACAGCAAGCTTTAGGATAGGGTACTGAATTGTATCTTAACTGCGGCTAATAAGGCAAAATTGGAAAAGAGATTATCTCCCGCAGGGAAGCTGCTACCATCAAATGTTTGCCCTCGTTAGACTCCCCTCTGGAAGCGCTTTCACTGCAAGCTGCAGATTCCCTCCTAACAGCAAGCTTTAGGATAGGGTACTGAATTGTAACTTAATTTCGCCTAATAATGCGATTATGGCAAAGACAGTATCTCCCGCAGGGAAGCTGCTACCATCAAACGTTTGCCCTCATTAGACTCCCCTCCGGAAGCGCTTTCACTGCAAGCTGCAGATTCCCTCCTAACAGCAAGATTTAGGAGAAGGTACTGAATTGTAACTTACTTTCGCCTAATAATACGATTTTGGAAAAGAGAGTATCTCCCGCAGGGAAGCTGCTACCATCAAATGTTTGCCCTCATTAGACTCCCCTCTGGAAGCGCTTTCACTGCAAGCTGCAGATTCCCTCCTAACAGCAAGCTTTAGGATAGGGTACTGAATTGAAACTTACTTTCGCATAATAATGCGATTTTGGCAAAGAGAGTATCTCCCGCAGGGAAGCTGCTACCATCAAATGTTTGCCCTCATTAGACTCCCCTCTGGAAGCGCTTTCACTGCAAGCTGCAGATTCCCTCCTAACAGCAAGCTTTAGGATAGGGTACTGAATTGTATCTTAACTGCGTCTAATAAGGCGATTATGGCAAAGACAGTATCTCCCGCAGGGAAGCTGCTACCATCAAACGTTTGCCCTCATTAGACTCCCCTCCGGAAGCGCTTTCACTGCAAGCTGCAGATTCCCTCCTAACAGCAAGCTTTAGGAGAGGGTACTGAATTGTAACTTACTTTCGCCTAATAATACGATTTTGGAAAAGAGAGTATCTCCCGCAGGGAAGCTGCTACCATCAAATGTTTGCCCTCATTAGACTCCCCTCTGGAAGCGCTTTCACTGCAAGCTGCAGATTAACTCCTAACAGCAAGCTTTAGGATAGGGTACTGAATTGTAACTTACTTTCGCCTAATAATGCGATTTTGGCAAAGAGAGTATCTCCCGCAGGGAAGCTGCTATATCATCAAATGTTTGCCCTCGTTAGACTCCCCTCTGGAAGCGCTTTCACTGCAAGCTGCAGATTCCCTCCTAACAGCAAGCTTTAGGATAGAGTACTGAATTGTAACTTACTTTCGCCTAATAATGCGATTTTGGCAAAGAGAGTATCTCCCGCAGGGAAGCTGCTACCATCAAATGTTTGCCCTCATTAGACTCCCCTCTGGAAGCGCTTTCACTGCAAGCTGCAGATTCCCTCCTAACAGCAAGCTTTAGGATAGGGTACTGAATTGTAACTTACTTTCGCCTAATATTTCGTTTTTAGCAAAGAGAGTATCTCCCGCAGGGAAGCTGCTACCATCAAATGTTTGCCCTCGTTAGACTACCCTCTGGAAGCGCTTTCACTGCAAGCTGCAGATTCCCTCCTAACAGCAAGCTTTAGGATAGGGCACTGAATTGTAACTTACTTTCGCCTAATAAGGCGATTTTGGAAAAGAGACTATCTCCCGCAGGGAAGCTGCTACCATCAAATGTTTTCCCTCGTTAGACTACCCTCTGGAAGCGCTTTCACTGCAAGCTGCAGATACCCTCCTAACAGCAAGTTTATGATAGGGTACTGAATTGTATCTTAACTGCGGCTAATAATGCGATTTTGGAAAAGAGAGTATCTCCCGCAGGGAAGCTGCTACCATCAAATGTTTGCCCTCATTAGACTCCCCTCTGGAAGCGCTTTCACTGCAAGCTGCAGATTCCCTCCTAACAGCAAGCTTTAGGATAGGGTACTGAATTGTAACTTACTTTCGTCTAATACTGCGGTATTGGCAAAGAGAGTATCTCCCGCAGGGAAGCTGCTACCATCAAATGTTTGCCCTCATTAGACTCCCCTCTGGAAGCGCTTTCACTGCAAGCTGCAGATTCCCTCCTAACAGCAAGCTTTAGGATAGGGTACTGAATTGTAACTTACTTTTGCCTAATAATGCGTTTTTAGCAAAGAGAGTATCTCCCGCAGAGAAGCTGCTACCATCAAATGTTTGCCCTCATTAGACTCCCCTCTGGAAGCGCTTTCACTGCAAGCTCCAGATTCCCTCCTAACAGCAAGCTTTAGGATAGGGTACTGAATTTTAACTTAACTGCGGCTATTAAGGCGATTTTGGAAAAGAGACTATCTCCCGCAGGGAAGCTGCTACCATCAAATGTTTGCCCTCTTTAGACTCCCCTCTGGTAGCGCTTTCACTGCAAGCTGCAGATTCCCTCCTAACAGCAAGCTTTAGGATAGGGTACTGAATTGTAACTTACTTTCGCATAATAAGGCGATTTTGGCAAAGAGAGTATCTCCCGCAGGGAAGCTGCTACCATCAAATGTTTGCCCTCATTAGACTCCCCTCTGGAAGCGCTTTCACTGCAAGCTGCAGATTCCCTCCTAACAGCAAGCTTTAGGATAGGATACTGAATTGTATCTTAATTGCGTCTAATAAGGAGATTATGGCAAAGAGAGTATCTCCCGCAGGGAAGCTGCTACCATCAAATGTTTGCCCTCGTTAGACTCCCCTCTGGAAGCGCTTTCACTGCAAGCTGCAGATTCCCTCCTAATAGCAAGCTTTAGGATAGGGTACTGAATTGTAACTTACTTTCGCCTATTAATGCGATTTTGGCAAAGAGAGTATCTCCCGCAGGGAAGCTGCTACCATCAAATGTTTGCCCTCGTTAGACTCCCCTCTGGAAGCGCTTTCACTGCAAGCTGCAGATTCCCTCCTAACAGCAAGCTTTAGGATAGAGTGCTGAATTGTAACTTACTTTCGCCTAATAATGCGATTTTGGCAAAGAGAGTATCTCCCGCAGGGAAGCTGCTACCATCAAATGTTTGCCCTCATTAGACTCCCCTCTGGAAGCGCTTTCACTGCAAGCTGCAGATTCCCTCCTAACAGCAAGCTTTAGGATAGGGTACTGAATTGTAACTTAACTGCGGCTAATAAGGCGATTTTGGCAAAGAGAGTATCTCCCGCAGGGAAGCTGCTACCATCAAATGTTTGCCCTCATTAGACTCCCCTCTGGAAGCGCTTTCACTGCAAGCTGCAGATTCCCTCCTAACAGCAAGCTTTAGGATAGGGTACTGAATTGTAACTTACTTTCGCCTAATAATGCGATATTGGCAAAGAGAATATCTCCCGCAGGGAAGCTGCTACCATCAAATGTTTGCCCTCATTAGACTCCCCTCTGGAAGCGCTTTCACTGCAAGCTGCAGATTCCCTCCTAACAGCAAGCTTTAGCATAGGGTACTGAATTGTAACTTAACTGTGGCTAATAAGGCGCTTTTGGGAAAGAGAATATCTCCCGCAGGGAAGCTGCTACCATCAAATGTTTACCCTCGTTAGACTCCCCTCTGGAAGCGCTTTCACTGCAAGCTGCAGATTCCCTCCTAACAGCAAGCTTTAGGATAGGGTACTGAATTGTAACTTAACTGCGGCTAATAAGGCGCTTTTGGGAAAGAGAATATCTACCGCAGGGAAGCTGCTACCATCAAATGTTTACCCTCATTAGACTCCCCTCTGGAAGCGCTTTCACTGCAAGCTGCAGATTCCCTCCTAACAGCAAGCTTTAGGATAGGGTACTGAATTGTAACTTATCTGCGGCTAATAAGGCGTTTTAGGGAAAGAGAATATCTCCCTCAGGGAAGCTCCTACCATCAAATGTTTGCCCTCATTAGACTCCCCTCTGGAAGCGCTTTCACTGCAAGCTGCAGATTCCCTCCTAACAGCAAGCTTTAGGATAGGGTACTGAATTGTAACTTAACTGCGGCTAATAAGGCAAAATTGGAAAAGAGATTATCTCCCGCAGGGAAGCTGCTACCATCAAATCTTTGCCCTCGTTAGACTCCCCTCTGGAAGCGCTTTCACTGCAAGCTGCAGATTCCCTCCTAACAGCAAGCTTTAGGATAGGGTACTGAATTGTAACTTAATTTCGCCTAATAATGCGATTTTGGCAAAGACTGTATCTCCCGCAGGGAAGCTGCTACCATCAAACGTTTGCCCTCATTAGACTCCCCTCCGGAAGCGCTTTCACTGCAAGCTGCAGATTCCCTCCTAACAGCAAGCTTTAGGAGAGGGTACTGAATTGTAACTTACTTTCGCGTAATAATGCGATTTTGGCAAAGAGAGTATCTCCCGCAGGGAAGCTGCTACCATCAAATGTTTGCCCTCATTAGACTCCCCTCTGGAAGCGCTTTGACTGCAAGCTGCAGATTCCCTCCTAACAGCAAGCTTTAGTATAGTGTACTGAATTGAAAATTACTTTCGCATAAGAATGCGATTTTGGAAAAGAGAGTATCTCCCGCAGGGAAGCTGCTACCATCAAATGTTTGCCCTCATTAGACTCCCCTCTGGAAGCGCTTTCACTGCAAGCTGCAGATTCCCTCCTAACAGCAAGCTTTAGGATAGGGTACTGAATTGTATCTTAACTGCGTCTAATAAGGAGATTATGGCAAAGAGAGTATCTCCCGCAGGGAAGCTGCTACCATCAAATGTTTGCCCTCGTTAGACTCCCCTCTGGAAGCGCTTTCACTGCAAGCTGCAGATTCCCTCCTAACAGCAAGCTTTAGGATAGAGTGCTGAATTGTAACTTACTTTCGCCTAATAATGCGATTTTGGCAAAGAGAGTATCTCCCGCAGGGAAGCTGCTACCATCAAATGTTTGCCCTCATTAGACTCCCCTCTGGAAGCGCTTTCACTGCAAGCTGCAGATTCCCTCCTAACAGCAAGCTTTAGGATAGGGTACTGAATTGTAACTTACTTTCGCCTAATAATGCGATTTTGGCAAAGAGAATATCTCCAGCAGGGAAGCTGCTACCATCAAATGTTTGCCCTCATTAGACTCCCCTCTGGAAGCGCTTTCACTGCAAGCTGCAGATTCCCTCCTAACAGCAAGCTTTAGCATAGGGTACTGAATTGTAACTTAACTGCGGCTAATAAGGCGATTTTGGCAAAGAGAATATCTCCCGCAGGGAAGCTGCTACCATCAAATGTTTGCCCTCATTAGACTCCCCTCTGGAAGTTCTTTCACTGCAAGCTGCAGATTCCCTCCTAACAGCAAGCTTTAGGATAGGGTACTGAATTGTAACTTAACTGCGGCTAATAAGGCGATTTTGGCAAAGAGAGTATCTCCCGCAGGGAAGCTGCTACCATCAAATGTTTGCCCTCGTTACACTCCCCTCTGGAAGCGCTTTCACTGCAAGCTGCAGATTCCCTCCTAACAGCAAGCTTTAGGATAGGGTACTGAATTGTAACTTAACTGCGGCTAATTATGCAAAATTGGAAAAGAGATTATCTCCCGCAGGGAAGCTGCTACCATCAAATGTTTGCCCTCATTAGACTCCCCTCTGGAAGTGCTTTCACTGCAAGCTGCAGATTCCCTCCTAACAGCAAGCTTTAGGATAGGGTACTGAATTGTAACTTACTTTCGCCTAATAATGCGATTTTGGCAAAGAGAGTATCTCCCGCAGGGAAGCTGCTACCATCAAATGTTTGCCCTCGTTAGACTCCCCTCTGGAAGCGCTTTCACTGCAAGCTGCAGATTCCCTCCTAACAGCAAGCTTTAGGATAGGGTACTGAATTGTAACTTACTTTCGCCTAATAATTCAATTTTGGCAAAGAGAGTATCTCCCGCAGGGAAGCTGCTACCATCAAACGTTTGCCCTCGTTAGACTCCCCTCCGGAAGCGCTTTCACTGCAAGCTGCAGATTCCCTCCTAACAGCAAGCTTTAGGATAGGGTACTGAATTGTAACTTACTTTCGCCTAATAATGCGATTTTGGCAAAGAGAGTATCTCCCGCAGGGAAGCTGCTACCATCAAATGTTTGCCCTCATTAGACTCCCCTCTGGTATCGCTTTCACTGCAAGCTGCAGATTCCCTCCTAACAGCAAGCTTTAGGATAGGGTACTGAATTGTAACTTACTTTCGCCTAATAATGCGATTTTGGCAAAGAGAGTATCTCCCTCAGGGAAGCTGCTACCATCAAATGTTTGCCCTCGTTAGACTCCCCTCTGGAAGCGCTTTCACTGCAAGCTGCAGATTCCCTCCTAACAGCAAGCTTTAGGATAGGGTACTGAATTGAAACTTACTTTCGCCTAAAAATGCGATTATGGCAAAGGGAGTATCTCCCGCAGGGAAGCTGCTACCATCAAATGTTTGCCCTCATTAGACTCCCCTCTGGAAGCGCTTTCACTGCAAGCTGCAGATTCCCTCCTAACAGCAAGCTTTAGCATAGGGTACTGAATTGTAACTTAACTGGGGCTAGTAATGCGATTTTGGCAAAGAGAGTATCTCCCGCAGGGAAGCTGCTACCATCAAATATTTGCCCTCGTTAGACTCCCCTCTGGAAGCGCTTTCACTGCAGGCTGCAGATTCCCTCCTAACAGCAAGCTTTAGGATAGGGTACTGAATTGTAACTTAAATGCGGCTAATTATGCAAAATTGGAAAAGAGATTATCTCCCGCAGGGAAGCTGCTACCATCAAATGTTTGCCCTCGTTAGACTCCCCTCTGGAAGCGCTTTCACTGCAAGCTGCAGATTCCCTCCTAACAGCAAGCTTTAGGATAGGGTACTGAATTGTAACTTACTTTCCCCTAATAATGCGATTTTGGCAAAGAGAGTATCTCCCGCAGGGAAGCTGCTACCATCAAATGTTTGCCCTCGTTAGACTCCCCTCTGGAAGCGCTTTCACTGCAAGCTGCAGATTCCCTCCTAACAGCAAGCTTTAGGATAGGGTACTGAATTGTATCTTACTTTCGCCTAATAAGGCGATTTTGGCAAAGAGAGTATCTCCCGCAGGGAAGCTGCTACCATCAAACGTTTACCCTCGTTAGACTCCCCTCCGGAAGCGCTTTCACTGCAAGCTGCAGATTCCCTCCTAACAGCAAGCTTTAGGATAGGGTACTGAATTGTAACTTAACTGGGGCTAATAAGGCGCTTTTGGCAAAGAGAATATCTCCCGCAGGGAAGCTGCTACCATCAAATGTTTGCCCTCATTAGACTCCCCTCTGGAAGCGCTTTCACTGCAAGCTGCAGATTCCCTCCTAACAGCAAGCTTTAGGATAGGGTACTGAATTGTAACTTACTTTCGCCTAATAATGCGATTTTGGCAAAGAGAGTATCTCCCGCAGGGAAGCCGCTACCATCAAACGTTTGCCCTCATTAGACTCCCCTCTGGAAGCGCTTTCACTGCAAGCTGCAGATTCCCTCCTAACAGCAAGCTTTAGTATAGGGTACTGAATTGTAACTTAACTGCGGCTAATAAGGCGATTTTGGCAAAGAGAATATCTCCCGCAGGGAAGCTGCTACCATCAAATGTTTGCCCTCATTAGACTCCCCTCTGGAAGCGCTTTCACTGCAAGCTGCAGATTCCCTCCTAACAGCAAGCTTTAGGATAGGGTACTGAATTGTAACTTACTTTCGCCTAATAATGCGACTTTGGCAAAGAGAGTATCTCCCGCAGGGAAGCTGCTACCATCAAACGTTTGCCCTCGTTAGACTCCCCTCTGGAAGCGCTTTCTCTGCAAGCTGCAGATTCCCTCCTAACAGCAAGCTTTAGGATAAGGTACTGAATTGTAACTTACTTTCGCCTAATAATGCGATTTTGGCAAAGAGAGTATCTCCCACAGGGCAGCTGCTACCATAAAATGTTTGCCCTCATTAGACTCCCCTCTGGAAGCGCTTTCACTGCAAGCTGCAGATTCCCTCCTAACAGCAAGCTTTAGGATAGGGTACTGAATTGTAACTTAACTGCGGATAATAAGGCGATATTGGCAAAGAGATTATCTCCCGCAGGGAAGCAGCTACCATCAAATGTTTGCCCTCATTAGACTCCCCTCTGGAAGCGCTTTCACTGCAAGCTGCAGATTCCCTCCTAACAGCAAGCTTTAGGATAGGGTACTGAATTGTAACTTACTTTCGCCTAATAATGCGATTTTGGCAAAGAGAGTATCTCCCGCAGGGCAGCTGCTACCATCAAATGTTTGCCCTCGTTAGACTCCCCTCTGGAAGCGCTTTCACTGCAAGCTGCAGATTCCCTCCTAACAGCAAGCTTTAGGATAGGGTACTGAATTGTAACTTAACTGCGGCTAATAAGGCGCTTTTGGGAAAGAGAATATCTACCGCAGGGAAGCTGCTACCATCAAATGTTTACCCTCATTAGACTCCCCTCTGGAAGCGCTTTCACTGCAAGCTGCAGATTCCCTCCTAACAGCAAGCTTTAGGATAGGGTACTGAATTGTAACTTATCTGCGGCTAATAAGGCGTTTTAGGGAAAGAGAATATCTCCCTCAGGGAAGCTGCTACCATCAAATGTTTGCCCTCATTAGACTCCCCTCTGGAAGCGCTTTCACTGCAAGCTGCAGATTCCCTCCTAACAGCAAGCTTTAGGATAGGGTACTGAATTGTAACTTACTTTCGCCTAATAATGCGATTTTTAACAGAGAGAGTATCTCCCGCAGGGAAGCTGCTACCATCAAATGTTTGCCCTCGTTAGACTCCCCTCTGGAAGCGCTTTCACTGCAAGCTGCAGATTCCCTCCTAACAGCAAGCTTTAGGATAGGGTACTGAATTGTAACTTACTTTCGCCTAATAATGCGATTTTGGCAAAGAGAGTATCTCCCGCAAGGAAGCTGCTACCATCAAGTGTTTGCCCTCATTAGACTCCCCTCTGGAAGCGCTTTTACTGCAAGCTGCAGATTCCCTCCTAACAGCAAGCTTTAGGATAGGGTAATGAATTGTAACTTAACTGCGGCTAATAAGGCGATTTTGGCAAAGAGAGTATCTCCCGCAGGGAAGCTGCTACCATCAAATGTTTGCCCTCATTAGACTCCCCTCTGGAAGCGCTTTCACTGCAAGCTGCAGATTCCCTCCTAACAGCAAGCTTTAGGATAGGGTACTGAATTGTAACTTAATTTCGCCTAATAATGCGATTTTGGCAAAGAGAGTATCTCCCGCAGGGAAGATGCTACCATCAAATGTTTGCCCTCATTAGACTCCCCTCTGGAAGCGCTTTCACTGCAAGCTGCAGATTCCCTCCTAACAGCAAGCTTTAGGATAGGGTACTGAATTGTATCTTACTTTCGCCTAATAATGCGATTTTGGCAAAGAGAGTATCTCCCGCAGGGAAGCTGCTACCATCAAATGTTTGCCCTCGTTAGACTCCCCTCTGGAAGCGCTTTCACTGCAAGCTGCAGATTCCCTCCTAACAGCAAGCTTTAGGATAGTGTACTGAATTGTAACTTAACTGCGGCTAATAAGGCGATTTTGGCAAAGAGATTATCTCCCGCAGGGAAGCTGCTACCATCAAATGTTTACCCTCGTTAGACTCCCCTCTGGAAGCGCTTTCACTGCAAGCTGCAGATTCCCTCCTAACAGCAAGCTTTAGGATAGGGTACTGAATTGTAACTTACTTTCGCCTAATAATGCGATTTTGGCAAAGAGAGTATCTCCCGCAGGGAAGCTGCTACCATCAAATGTTTGCCCTCATTAGACTCCCCTCTGGAAGCGCTTTCACTGCAAGCTGCAGATTCCCTCCTAACAGCAAGCTTTAGGATAGGGTACTGAATTGTAACTTACTTTCGCCTAATAATGCGATTTTGGCAAAGAGAGTATCTCCCGCAGGGAAGCTGCTACCATCAAATGTTTGCCCTCATTAGACTCCCCTCTGGAAGCGCTTTCACTGCAAGCTGCAGATTCCCTCCTAACAGCAAGCTTTAGGATAGGGTACTGAATTGTAACTTACTTTCGCCTAATAATGCGATTTTGGCAAAGAGAGTATCTCCCGCAGGGAAGCTGCTACCATCAAATGTTTGCCCTCATTAGACTCCCCTCTGGAAGCGCTTTCACTGCAAGCTGCAGATTCCCTCCTAACAGCAAGCTTTAGGATAGAGTACTGAATTGTAACTTACTTTCGCCTAATAATGCGATTTTGGCAAAGAGAGTATCTCCCGCAGGGAAGCTGCTACCATCAAATGTTTGCCCTCGTTAGACTCCCCTCTGGAAGCGCTTTCACTGCAAGCTGCAGATTCCCTCCTAACAGCAAGCTTTAGGATAGGGTACTGAATTGTATCTTACTTTCGCCTAATAATGCGATTTTGGCAAAGAGAGTATCTCCCGCAAGGAAGCTGCTACCATCAAGTGTTTGCCCTCATTAGACTCCCCTCTGGAAGCGCTTTTACTGCAAGCTGCAGATTCCCTCCTAACAGCAAGCTGTAGGACACTGTACTGAACTGTAACTTACTTTCGCCTAAAAATGCGTTTTTAACAAAGAGAGTATCTCCCGCAGGGAAGCTGCTACCATCAAGTGTTTGCCGTCATTAGACTCCCCTCTGGAAGTGCTTTCACTGCAAGCTGCAGATTCCCTCCTAACAGCAAGCTTTAGGATAGGGTACTGAATTGTATCTTAACTGCGGCTAATAATGGGATTTTGTCAAAGAGAGTATCTCCCGCAGGGAAGCTGCTACCATCAAATGTTTGCCCTCATTAGACTCCCCTCTGGAAGCGCTTTCACTGCAAGCTGCAGATTCCCTCCTAACAGCAAGCTTTAGGATAAGGTACTGAATTGTAACTTAACTGCGGCTAATAAGGCGATTTTGGGAAATAGAATATCTCCCGCAGGGAAGCTGCTACCATCAAATGTTTGCCCTCATTAGACTCCCCTCTGGAAGCGCTTTCACTGCAAGCTGCAGATTCCCTCCTAACAGCAAGCTTTAGGATAGGGTACTGAATTGTAACTTAACTGCGGCTAATAAGGCGATTTTTTCAAAGAGAGTATCTCCCGCAGGGAAGCTGCTACCATCAAATGTTTGCCCTCATTAGACTCCCCTCTGGAAGCGCTTTCACTGCAAGCTGCAGATTCCCTCCTACTAGCAAGCTTTAGGATTGGGTACTGAATTGTAACTTAACTGCGGCTAATAAGGCGCTTTTGGGAAAGAGAATATCTCCCGCAGGGAAGCTGCTACCATCAAATGTTTGCCCTCCTTAGACTCCCCTCTGGAAGCGCTTTCACTGCAAGCTGCAGATTCCCTCCTAACAGCAAGCTTTAGGATAGGGTACTGAATTGTATCTTAACTGCGGCTAATAAGGCGCTTTTGGGAAAGAGAATATCTCCCGCAGGGAAGCTGCTACCATCAAATGTTTGCCCTCATTAGACTCCCCTCTGGAAGCGCTTTCACTGCAAGCTGCAGATTCCCTCCTAACAGCAAGCTTTAGCATAGGGTACTGAATTGTATCTTACTTTCGCCTAATAATGCGATTTTGGCAAAGAGAGTACCTCCCACAGGGAAGCTGCTACCATCAAATGTTTGCCCTCGTTAGACTCCCCTCTGGAAGCGCTTTCACTGCAAGCTGCAGATTCCCTCCTAACAGCAAGCTTTAGGATAGGGTACTGAATTGTATCTTAACTGCGGCTAATAAGGCAAAATTGGAAAAGAGATTATCTCCCGCAGGGAAGCTGCTACCATCAAATGTTTGCCCTCGTTAGACTCCCCTCTGGAAGCGCTTTCACTGCAAGCTGCAGATTCCCTCCTAACAGCAAGCTTTAGGATAGGGTACTGAATTGTAACTTAATTTCGCCTAATAATGCGATTATGGCAAAGACAGTATCTCCCGCAGGGAAGCTGCTACCATCAAACGTTTGCCCTCATTAGACTCCCCTCCGGAAGCGCTTTCACTGCAAGCTGCAGATTCCCTCCTAACAGCAAGATTTAGGAGAAGGTACTGAATTGTAACTTACTTTCGCCTAATAATACGATTTTGGAAAAGAGAGTATCTCCCGCAGGGAAGCTGCTACCATCAAATGTTTGCCCTCATTAGACTCCCCTCTGGAAGCGCTTTCACTGCAAGCTGCAGATTCCCTCCTAACAGCAAGCTTTAGGATAGGGTACTGAATTGAAACTTACTTTCGCATAATAATGCGATTTTGGCAAAGAGAGTATCTCCCGCAGGGAAGCTGCTACCATCAAATGTTTGCCCTCATTAGACTCCCCTCTGGAAGCGCTTTCACTGCAAGCTGCAGATTCCCTCCTAACAGCAAGCTTTAGGATAGGGTACTGAATTGTATCTTAACTGCGTCTAATAAGGCGATTATGGCAAAGACAGTATCTCCCGCAGGGAAGCTGCTACCATCAAACGTTTGCCCTCATTAGACTCCCCTCCGGAAGCGCTTTCACTGCAAGCTGCAGATTCCCTCCTAACAGCAAGCTTTAGGAGAGGGTACTGAATTGTAACTTACTTTCGCCTAATAATACGATTTTGGAAAAGAGAGTATCTCCCGCAGGGAAGCTGCTACCATCAAATGTTTGCCCTCATTAGACTCCCCTCTGGAAGCGCTTTCACTGCAAGCTGCAGATTAACTCCTAACAGCAAGCTTTAGGATAGGGTACTGAATTGTAACTTACTTTCGCCTAATAATGCGATTTTGGCAAAGAGAGTATCTCCCGCAGGGAAGCTGCTATATCATCAAATGTTTGCCCTCGTTAGACTCCCCTCTGGAAGCGCTTTCACTGCAAGCTGCAGATTCCCTCCTAACAGCAAGCTTTAGGATAGAGTACTGAATTGTAACTTACTTTCGCCTAATAATGCGATTTTGGCAAAGAGAGTATCTCCCGCAGGGAAGCTGCTACCATCAAATGTTTGCCCTCATTAGACTCCCCTCTGGAAGCGCTTTCACTGCAAGCTGCAGATTCCCTCCTAACAGCAAGCTTTAGGATAGGGTACTGAATTGTAACTTACTTTCGCATAATATTTCATTTTTAGCAAAGAGAGTATCTCCCGCAGGGAAGCTGCTACCATCAAATGTTTGCCCTCGTTAGACTACCCTCTGGAAGCGCTTTCACTGCAAGCTGCAGATTCCCTCCTAACAGCAAGCTTTAGGATAGGGCACTGAATTGTAACTTACTTTCGCCTAATAAGGCGATTTTGGAAAAGAGACTATCTCCCGCAGGGAAGCTGCTACCATCAAATGTTTTCCCTCGTTAGACTACCCTCTGGAAGCGCTTTCACTGCAAGCTGCAGATACCCTCCTAACAGCAAGTTTATGATAGGGTACTGAATTGTATCTTAACTGCGGCTAATAATGCGATTTTGGAAAAGAGAGTATCTCCCGCAGGGAAGCTGCTACCATCAAATGTTTGCCCTCATTAGACTCCCCTCTGGAAGCGCTTTCACTGCAAGCTGCAGATTCCCTCCTAACAGCAAGCTTTAGGATAGGGTACTGAATTGTAACTTACTTTCGTCTAATACTGCGGTATTGGCAAAGAGAGTATCTCCCGCAGGGAAGCTGCTACCATCAAATGTTTGCCCTCATTAGACTCCCCTCTGGAAGCGCTTTCACTGCAAGCTGCAGATTCCCTCCTAACAGCAAGCTTTAGGATAGGGTACTGAATTGTAACTTACTTTTGCCTAATAATGCGTTTTTAGCAAAGAGAGTATCTCCCGCAGAGAAGCTGCTACCATCAAATGTTTGCCCTCATTAGACTCCCCTCTGGAAGCGCTTTCACTGCAAGCTCCAGATTCCCTCCTAACAGCAAGCTTTAGGATAGGGTACTGAATTTTAACTTAACTGCGGCTATTAAGGCGATTTTGGAAAAGAGACTATCTCCCGCAGGGAAGCTGCTACCATCAAATGTTTGCCCTCTTTAGACTCCCCTCTGGTAGCGCTTTCACTGCAAGCTGCAGATTCCCTCCTAACAGCAAGCTTTAGGATAGGGTACTGAATTGTAACTTACTTTCGCCTAATAATGCGATTTTGGCAAAGAGAGTATATCCCGCAGGGAAGCTGCTACCATCAAATGTTTGCCCTCATTAGACTCCCCTCTGGAAGCGCTTTCACTGCAAGCTGCAGATTCCCTCCTAACAGCAAGCTTTAGGATAGGGTACTGAATTGTAACTTACTTTCGCATAATAAGGCGATTTTGGCAAAGAGAGTATCTCCCGCAGGGAAGCTGCTACCATCAAATGTTTGCCCTCATTAGACTCCCCTCTGGAAGCGCTTTCACTGCAAGCTGCAGATTCCCTCCTAACAGCAAGCTTTAGGATAGGATACTGAATTGTATCTTAATTGCGTCTAATAAGGAGATTATGGCAAAGAGAGTATCTCCCGCAGGGAAGCTGCTACCATCAAATGTTTGCCCTCGTTAGACTCCCCTCTGGAAGCGCTTTCACTGCAAGCTGCAGATTCCCTCCTAATAGCAAGCTTTAGGATAGGGTACTGAATTGTAACTTACTTTCGCCTATTAATGCGATTTTGGCAAAGAGAGTATCTCCCGCAGGGAAGCTGCTACCATCAAATGTTTGCCCTCGTTAGACTCCCCTCTGGAAGCGCTTTCACTGCAAGCTGCAGATTCCCTCCTAACAGCAAGCTTTAGGATAGAGTGCTGAATTGTAACTTACTTTCGCCTAATAATGCGATTTTGGCAAAGAGAGTATCTCCCGCAGGGAAGCTGCTACCATCAAATGTTTGCCCTCATTAGACTCCCCTCTGGAAGCGCTTTCACTGCAAGCTGCAGATTCCCTCCTAACAGCAAGCTTTAGGATAGGGTACTGAATTGTAACTTAACTGCGGCTAATAAGGCGATTTTGGCAAAGAGAGTATCTCCCGCAGGGAAGCTGCTACCATCAAATGTTTGCCCTCATTAGACTCCCCTCTGGAAGCGCTTTCACTGCAAGCTGCAGATTCCCTCCTAACAGCAAGCTTTAGGATAGGGTACTGAATTGTAACTTACTTTCGCCTAATAATGCGATATTGGCAAAGAGAATATCTCCCGCAGGGAAGCTGCTACCATCAAATGTTTGCCCTCATTAGACTCCCCTCTGGAAGCGCTTTCACTGCAAGCTGCAGATTCCCTCCTAACAGCAAGCTTTAGGATAGGGTACTGAATTGTAACTTAACTGTGGCTAATAAGGCGCTTTTGGGAAAGAGAATATCTCCCGCAGGGAAGCTGCTACCATCAAATGTTTACCCTCGTTAGACTCCCCTCTGGAAGCGCTTTCACTGCAAGCTGCAGATTCCCTCCTAACAGCAAGCTTTAGGATAGGGTACTGAATTGTAACTTAACTGCGGCTAATAAGGCGCTTTTGGGAAAGAGAATATCTACCGCAGGGAAGCTGCTACCATCAAATGTTTACCCTCATTAGACTCCCCTCTGGAAGCGCTTTCACTGCAAGCTGCAGATTCCCTCCTAACAGCAAGCTTTAGGATAGGGTACTGAATTGTAACTTATCTGCGGCTAATAAGGCGTTTTAGGGAAAGAGAATATCTCCCTCAGGGAAGCTCCTACCATCAAATGTTTGCCCTCATTAGACTCCCCTCTGGAAGCGCTTTCACTGCAAGCTGCAGATTCCCTCCTAACAGCAAGCTTTAGGATAGGGTACTGAATTGTAACTTAACTGCGGCTAATAAGGCAAAATTGGAAAAGAGATTATCTCCCGCAGGGAAGCTGCTACCATCAAATCTTTGCCCTCGTTAGACTCCCCTCTGGAAGCGCTTTCACTGCAAGCTGCAGATTCCCTCCTAACAGCAAGCTTTAGGATAGGGTACTGAATTGTAACTTAATTTCGCCTAATAATGCGATTTTGGCAAAGACTGTATCTCCCGCAGGGAAGCTGCTACCATCAAACGTTTGCCCTCATTAGACTCCCCTCCGGAAGCGCTTTCACTGCAAGCTGCAGATTCCCTCCTAACAGCAAGCTTTAGGAGAGGGTACTGAATTGTAACTTACTTTCGCGTAATAATGCGATTTTGGCAAAGAGAGTATCTCCCGCAGGGAAGCTGCTACCATCAAATGTTTGCCCTCATTAGACTCCCCTCTGGAAGCGCTTTGACTGCAAGCTGCAGATTCCCTCCTAACAGCAAGCTTTAGTATAGTGTACTGAATTGAAAATTACTTTCGCATAAGAATGCGATTTTGGCAAAGAGAGTATCTCCCGCAGGGAAGCTGCTACCATCAAATGTTTGCCCTCATTAGACTCCCCTCTGGAAGCGCTTTCACTGCAAGCTGCAGATTCCCTCCTAACAGCAAGCTTTAGGATAGGGTACTGAATTGTATCTTAACTGCGTCTAATAAGGAGATTATGGCAAAGAGAGTATCTCCCGCAGGGAAGCTGCTACCATCAAATGTTTGCCCTCGTTAGACTCCCCTCTGGAAGCGCTTTCACTGCAAGCTGCAGATTCCCTCCTAACAGCAAGCTTTAGGATAGAGTGCTGAATTGTAACTTACTTTCGCCTAATAATGCGATTTTGGCAAAGAGAGTATCTCCCGCAGGGAAGCTGCTACCATCAAATGTTTGCCCTCATTAGACTCCCCTCTGGAAGCGCTTTCACTGCAAGCTGCAGATTCCCTCCTAACAGCAAGCTTTAGGATAGGGTACTGAATTGTAACTTACTTTCGCCTAATAATGCGATTTTGGCAAAGAGAATATCTCCAGCAGGGAAGCTGCTACCATCAAATGTTTGCCCTCATTAGACTCCCCTCTGGAAGCGCTTTCACTGCAAGCTGCAGATTCCCTCCTAACAGCAAGCTTTAGCATAGGGTACTGAATTGTAACTTAACTGCGGCTAATAAGGCGATTTTGGCAAAGAGAATATCTCCCGCAGGGAAGCTGCTACCATCAAATGTTTGCCCTCATTAGACTCCCCTCTGGAAGTTCTTTCACTGCAAGCTGCAGATTCCCTCCTAACAGCAAGCTTTAGGATAGGGTACTGAATTGTAACTTAACTGCGGCTAATAAGGCGATTTTGGCAAAGAGAGTATCTCCCGCAGGGAAGCTGCTACCATCAAATGTTTGCCCTCGTTACACTCCCCTCTGGAAGCGCTTTCACTGCAAGCTGCAGATTCCCTCCTAACAGCAAGCTTTAGGATAGGGTACTGAATTGTAACTTAACTGCGGCTAATTATGCAAAATTGGAAAAGAGATTATCTCCCGCAGGGAAGCTGCTACCATCAAATGTTTGCCCTCATTAGACTCCCCTCTGGAAGTGCTTTCACTGCAAGCTGCAGATTCCCTCCTAACAGCAAGCTTTAGGATAGGGTACTGAATTGTAACTTACTTTCGCCTAATAATGCGATTTTGGCAAAGAGAGTATCTCCCGCAGGGAAGCTGCTACCATCAAATGTTTGCCCTCGTTAGACTCCCCTCTGGAAGCGCTTTCACTGCAAGCTGCAGATTCCCTCCTAACAGCAAGCTTTAGGATAGGGTACTGAATTGTAACTTACTTTCGCCTAATAATTCAATTTTGGCAAAGAGAGTATCTCCCGCAGGGAAGCTGCTACCATCAAACGTTTGCCCTCGTTAGACTCCCCTCCGGAAGCGCTTTCACTGCAAGCTGCAGATTCCCTCCTAACAGCAAGCTTTAGGATAGGGTACTGAATTGTAACTTACTTTCGCCTAATAATGCGATTTTGGCAAAGAGAGTATCTCCCGCAGGGAAGCTGCTACCATCAAATGTTTGCCCTCATTAGACTCCCCTCTGGTATCGCTTTCACTGCAAGCTGCAGATTCCCTCCTAACAGCAAGCTTTAGGATAGGGTACTGAATTGTAACTTACTTTCGCCTAATAATGCGATTTTGGCAAAGAGAGTATCTCCCTCAGGGAAGCTGCTACCATCAAATGTTTGCCCTCGTTAGACTCCCCTCTGGAAGCGCTTTCACTGCAAGCTGCAGATTCCCTCCTAACAGCAAGCTTTAGGATAGGGTACTGAATTGAAACTTACTTTCGCCTAAAAATGCGATTATGGCAAAGGGAGTATCTCCCGCAGGGAAGCTGCTACCATCAAATGTTTGCCCTCATTAAACTCCCCTCTGGAAGCGCTTTCACTGCAAGCTGCAGATTCCCTCCTAACAGCAAGCTTTAGCATAGGGTACTGAATTGTAACTTAACTGGGGCTAATAATGCGATTTTGGCAAAGAGAGTATCTCCCGCGGGGAAGCTGCTACCATCAAATATTTGCCCTCGTTAGACTCCCCTCTGGAAGCGCTTTCACTGCAGGCTGCAGATTCCCTCCTAACAGCAAGCTTTAGGATAGGGTACTGAATTGTAACTTAAATGCGGCTAATTATGCAAAATTGGAAAAGAGATTATCTCCCGCAGGGAAGCTGCTACCATCAAATGTTTGCCCTCGTTAGACTCCCCTCTGGAAGCGCTTTCACTGCAAGCTGCAGATTCCCTCCTAACAGCAAGCTTTAGGATAGGGTACTGAATTGTAACTTACTTTCCCCTAATAATGCGATTTTGGCAAAGAGAGTATCTCCCGCAGGGAAGCTGCTACCATCAAATGTTTGCCCTCGTTAGACTCCCCTCTGGAAGCGCTTTCACTGCAAGCTGCAGATTCCCTCCTAACAGCAAGCTTTAGGATAGGGTACTGAATTGTATCTTACTTTCGCCTAATAAGGCGATTTTGGCAAAGAGAGTATCTCCCGCAGGGAAGCTGCTACCATCAAACGTTTACCCTCGTTAGACTCCCCTCCGGAAGCGCTTTCACTGCAAGCTGCAGATTCCCTCCTAACAGCAAGCTTTAGGATAGGGTACTGAATTGTAACTTAACTGGGGCTAATAAGGCGCTTTTGGCAAAGAGAATATCTCCCGCAGGGAAGCTGCTACCATCAAATGTTTGCCCTCATTAGACTCCCCTCTGGAAGCGCTTTCACTGCAAGCTGCAGATTCCCTCCTAACAGCAAGCTTTAGGATAGGGTACTGAATTGTAACTTACTTTCGCCTAATAATGCGATTTTGGCAAAGAGAGTATCTCCCGCAGGGAAGCCGCTACCATCAAACGTTTGCCCTCATTAGACTCCCCTCTGGAAGCGCTTTCACTGCAAGCTGCAGATTCCCTCCTAACAGCAAGCTTTAGTATAGGGTACTGAATTGTAACTTAACTGCGGCTAATAAGGCGATTTTGGCAAAGAGAATATCTCCCGCAGGGAAGCTGCTACCATCAAATGTTTGCCCTCATTAGACTCCCCTCTGGAAGCGCTTTCACTGCAAGCTGCAGATTCCCTCCTAACAGCAAGCTTTAGGATAGGGTACTGAATTGTAACTTACTTTCGCCTAATAATGCGACTTTGGCAAAGAGAGTATCTCCCGCAGGGAAGCTGCTACCATCAAACGTTTGCCCTCGTTAGACTCCCCTCTGGAAGCGCTTTCTCTGCAAGCTGCAGATTCCCTCCTAACAGCAAGCTTTAGGATAAGGTACTGAATTGTAACTTACTTTCGCCTAATAATGCGATTTTGGCAAAGAGAGTATCTCCCACAGGGCAGCTGCTACCATAAAATGTTTGCCCTCATTAGACTCCCCTCTGGAAGCGCTTTCACTGCAAGCTGCAGATTCCCTCCTAACAGCAAGCTTTAGGATAGGGTACTGAATTGTAACTTAACTGCGGATAATAAGGCGATATTGGCAAAGAGATTATCTCCCGCAGGGAAGCAGCTACCATCAAATGTTTGCCCTCATTAGACTCCCCTCTGGAAGCGCTTTCACTGCAAGCTGCAGATTCCCTCCTAACAGCAAGCTTTAGGATAGGGTACTGAATTGTAACTTACTTTCGCCTAATAATGCGATTTTGGCAAAGAGAGTATCTCCCGCAGGGCAGCTGCTACCATCAAATGTTTGCCCTCATTAGACTCCCCTCTGGAAGCGCTTTCACTGCAAGCTGCAGATTCCCTCCTAACAGCAAGCTTTAGGATAGGGTACTGAATTGTAACTTAACTGTGGCTAATAAGGCGCTTTTGGGAAAGAGAATATCTCCCGCAGGGAAGCTGCTACCATCAAATGTTTACCCTCGTTAGACTCCCCTCTGGAAGCGCTTTCACTGCAAGCTGCAGATTCCCTCCTAACAGCAAGCTTTAGGATAGGGTACTGAATTGTAACTTAACTGCGGCTAATAAGGCGCTTTTGGGAAAGAGAATATCTACCGCAGGGAAGCTGCTACCATCAAATGTTTACCCTCATTAGACTCCCCTCTGGAAGCGCTTTCACTGCAAGCTGCAGATTCCCTCCTAACAGCAAGCTTTAGGATAGGGTACTGAATTGTAACTTATCTGCGGCTAATAAGGCGTTTTAGGGAAAGAGAATATCTCCCTCAGGGAAGCTGCTACCATCAAATGTTTGCCCTCATTAGACTCCCCTCTGGAAGCGCTTTCACTGCAAGCTGCAGATTCCCTCCTAACAGCAAGCTTTAGGATAGGGTACTGAATTGTAACTTAACTGCGGCTAATAAGGCAAAATTGGAAAAGAGATTATCTCCCGCAGGGAAGCTGCTACCATCTAATCTTTGCCCTCGTTAGACTCCCCTCTGGAAGCGCTTTCACTGCAAGCTGCAGATTCCCTCCTAACAGCAAGCTTTAGGATAGGGTACTGAATTGTAACTTAATTTCGCCTAATAATGCGATTTTGGCAAAGACTGTATCTCCCGCAGGGAAGCTGCTACCATCAAACGTTTGCCCTCATTAGACTCCCCTCCAGAAGCGCTTTCACTGCAAGCTGCAGATTCCCTCCTAACAGCAAGCTTTAGGAGAGGGTACTGAATTGTAACTTACTTTCGCGTAATAATGCGATTTTGGCAAAGAGAGTATCTCCCGCAGGGAAGCTGCTACCATCAAATGTTTGCCCTCATTAGACTCCCCTCTGGAAGCGCTTTGACTGCAAGCTGCAGATTCCCTCCTAACAGCAAGCTTTAGTATAGTGTACTGAATTGAAACTTACTTTCGCATAATAATGCGATTTTGGCAAAGAGAGTATCTCCCGCAGGGAAGCTGCTACCATCAAATGTTTGCCCTCATTAGACTCCCCTCTGGAAGCGCTTTCACTGCAAGCTGCAGATTCCCTCCTAACAGCAAGCTTTAGGATAGGGTACTGAATTGTAACTTAACTGCGGATAATAAGGCGATTTTGGCAAAGAGAGTATCTCCCGCAGGGAAGCTGCTACCATCAAATGTTTGCCCTCGTTACACTCCCCTCTGGAAGCGCTTTCACTGCAAGCTGCAGATTCCCTCCTAACAGCAAGCTTTAGGATAGGGTACTGAATTGTAACTTAACTGCGGCTAATTATGCAAAATTGGAAAAGAGATTATCTCCCGCAGGGAAGCTGCTACCATCAAATGTTTGCCCTCATTAGACTCCCCTCTGGAAGTGCTTTCACTGCAAGCTGCAGATTCCCTCCTAACAGCAAGCTTTAGGATAGGGTACTGAATTGTAACTTACTTTCGCCTAATAATGCGATTTTGGCAAAGAGAGTATCTCCCGCAGGGAAGCTGCTACCATCAAATGTTTGCCCTCGTTAGACTCCCCTCTGGAAGCGCTTTCACTGCAAGCTGCAGATTCCCTCCTAACAGCAAGCTTTAGGATAGGGTACTGAATTGTAACTTACTTTCGCCTAATAATTCAATTTTGGCAAAGAGAGTATCTCCCGCAGGGAAGCTGCTACCATCAAACGTTTGCCCTCGTTAGACTCCCCTCCGGAAGCGCTTTCACTGCAAGCTGCAGATTCCCTCCTAACAGCAAGCTTTAGGATAGGGTACTGAATTGTAACTTACTTTCGCCTAATAATGCGATTTTGGCAAAGAGAGTATCTCCCGCAGGGAAGCTGCTACCATCAAATGTTTGCCCTCATTAGACTCCCCTCTGGTATCGCTTTCACTGCAAGCTGCAGATTCCCTCCTAACAGCAAGCTTTAGGATAGGGTACTGAATTGTAACTTACTTTCGCCTAATAATGCGATTTTGGCAAAGAGAGTATCTCCCTCAGGGAAGCTGCTACCATCAAATGTTTGCCCTCGTTAGACTCCCCTCTGGAAGCGCTTTCACTGCAAGCTGCAGATTCCCTCCTAACAGCAAGCTTTAGCATAGGGTACTGAATTGTAACTTAACTGGGGCTAATAATGCGATATTGGCAAAGAGAGTATCTCCCGCGGGGAAGCTGCTACCATCAAATATTTGCCCTCGTTAGACTCCCCTCTGGAAGCGCTTTCACTGCAGGCTGCAGATTCCCTCCTAACAGCAAGCTTTAGGATAGGGTACTGAATTGTAACTTAAATGCGGCTAATTATGCAAAATTGGAAAAGAGATTATCTCCCGCAGGGAAGCTGCTACCATCAAATGTTTGCCCTCGTTAGACTCCCCTCTGGAAGCGCTTTCACTGCAAGCTGCAGATTCCCTCCTAACAGCAAGCTTTAGGATAGGGTACTGAATTGTAACTTACTTTCCCCTAATAATGCGATTTTGGCAAAGAGAGTATCTCCCGCAGGGAAGCTGCTACCATCAAATGTTTGCCCTCGTTAGACTCCCCTCTGGAAGCGCTTTCACTGCAAGCTGCAGATTCCCTCCTAACAGCAAGCTTTAGGATAGGGTACTGAATTGTATCTTACTTTCGCCTAATAAGGCGATTTTGGCAAAGAGAGTATCTCCCGCAGGGAAGCTGCTACCATCAAACGTTTACCCTCGTTAGACTCCCCTCCGGAAGCGCTTTCACTGCAAGCTGCAGATTCCCTCCTAACAGCAAGCTTTAGGATAGGGTACTGAATTGTAACTTAACTGGGGCTAATAAGGCGCTTTTGGCAAAGAGAATATCTCCCGCAGGGAAGCTGCTACCATCAAATGTTTGCCCTCATTAGACTCCCCTCTGGAAGCGCTTTCACTGCAAGCTGCAGATTCCCTCCTAACAGCAAGCTTTAGGATAGGGTACTGAATTGTAACTTAACTGCGGCTAATAAGGCAAAATTGGAAAACAGATTATCTCCCGCAGGGAAGCTGCTACCATCAAATGTTTGCCCTCGTTAGACTCCCCTCTGGAAGCGCTTTCACTGCAAGCTGCAGATTCCCTCCTAACAGCAAGATTTAGGATAGGGTACTGAATTGTAACTTACTTTCGCCTAATAATGCGATTTTGGCAAAGAGAGTATCTCCCGCAGGGAAGCCGCTACCATCAAACGTTTGCCCTCATTAGACTCCCCTCTGGAAGCGCTTTCACTGCAAGCTGCAGATTCCCTCCTAACAGCAAGCTTTAGTATAGGGTACTGAATTGTAACTTAACTGCGGCTAATAAGGCGATTTTGGCAAAGAGAATATCTCCCGCAGGGAAGCTGCTACCATCAAATGTTTGCCCTCATTAGACTCCCCTCTGGAAGCGCTTTCACTGCAAGCTGCAGATTCCCTCCTAACAGCAAGCTTTAGGATAGGGTACTGAATTGTAACTTACTTTCGCCTAATAATGCGACTTTGGCAAAGAGAGTATCTCCCGCAGGGAAGCTGCTACCATCAAATGTTTGCCCTCATTAGACTCCCCTCTGGAAGCGCTTTCACTGCAAGCTGCAGATTCCCTCCTAACAGCAAGCTTTAGGATAGGGTACTGAATTGTAACTTAACAGCGGATAATAAGGCGATATTGGCAAAGAGATTATCTCCCGCAGGGAAGCAGCTACCATCAAATGTTTGCCCTCATTAGACTCCCCTCTGGAAGCGCTTTCACTGCAAGCTGCAGATTCCCTCCTAACAGCAAGCTTTAGGATAGGGTACTGAATTGTAACTAACTTTCGACTAATAATGCGATTATGGCAAAGAGAGTATCTCCCGCAGGGCAGCTGCTACCATAAAATGTTTGCCCTCATTAGACTCCCCTCTGGAAGCGCTTTCACTGCAAGCTGCAGATTCCCTCCTAACAGCAAGCTTTAGGATAGGGTACTGAATTGTATCTTACTTTCGCCTAATAATGCGATTTTGGCAAAGAGAGTATCTCCCTCAGGGAAGCTGCTACCATCAAATGTTTGCCCTCGTTAGACTCCCCTCTGGAAGCGCTTTCACTGCAAGCTGCAGATTCCCTCCTAACAGCAAGATTTAGGATAGGGTACTGAATTGTAACTTAACTGCGGATAATAAGGCGATTTTGGCAAAGAGAGTATCTCCCGCAGGGAAGCTGCTACCATCAAATGTTTGCCCTCATTAGACTCCCCTCTGGAAGCGCTTTCACTGCAAGCTGCAGATTCCCTCCTAACAGCAAGCTTTAGGTTAGGGTACTGAATTGTAACTTACTTTCGCCTAATAATGCGATTTTGGCAAAGAGAGTATCTCCCGCAGGGAAGCTGCTACCATCAAATGTTTGCCCTCATTAGACTCCCCTCTGGAAGCGCTTTCACTGCAAGCTGCAGATTCCCTCCTAACAGCAAGCTTTAGGATAGTGTACTGAATTGTAACTTAACTGCGGATAATAAGGCGATTTTGGCAAAGAGAGTATCTCCCGCAGGGAAGCTGCTACCATCAAATGTTTGCCCTCATTAGACTCCCCTCTGGAAGCACTTTCACTGCAAGCTGCAGATTCCCTCCTAACAGCAAGCTTTAGGATAGGGTCCTGAATTGTATCTTACTTTCGCCTAATAATGCGATTTTGGCAAAGACAGTATCTCCCGCAGGGAAGCTGCTACCATCAAATGTTTGCCCTCATTAGACTCCCCTCTGGAAGCGCTTTCACTGCAAGCTGCAGATTCCCTCCTAACAGCAAGCTTTAGGATAAGGTCCTGAATTGTAACTTAACTGCGGCTAATAAGGCGATTTTGGCAAAGAGAATATCTCCCGCAGGGAAGCTGCTAACATCAAATGTTTGCCCTCATTAGACTCCCCTCTGGAAGCGCTTTCACTGCAAGCTGCAGATTCCCTCCTAACAGCAAGCTTTAGGATAGGGTACTGAATTGTAACTTAACTGCGGATAATAAGGCGATTTTGGCAAAGAGAGTATCTCCCGCAGGGAAGCTGCTAACATCAAATGTTTGCCCTCATTAGACTCCCCTCTGGAAGCGCTTTCACTGCAAGCTGCAGATTCCCTCCTAACAGCAAGCTTTAGGATAGGGTACTGAATTGTAACTTACTTTCGCGTAATAATGCGATTTTGGCAAAGAGAGTATCTCCAGCAAGGAAGCTGCTACCATCAAACGTTTACCCTCGTTAGACTCCCCTCCGGAAGCGCTTTCACTGCAAGCTGCAGATTCCCTCCTAACAGCAAGCTTTAGGATAGGGTACTGAATTGAAACTTACTTTCGCATAATATTGCGATTTTGGCAAAGAGAGTATCTCCCGCAGGGAAGCTGCTAACATCAAATGTTTGCCCTCATTAGACTCCCCTCTGGAAGCGCTTTCACTGCAAGCTGCAGATTCCCTCCTAACAGCAAGCTTTAGGATAGGGTACTGAATTGTAACTTAACTGCGGCTAATAAGGCGAATTTGGCAAAGAGATTATCTCCCGCAGGGAAGCTGCTACCATCAAATGTTTGCCCTCATTAGACTCCCCTCTGGAAGCGCTTTCACTGCAAGCTGCAGATTCCCTCCTAACAGCAAGCTTTAGGATAGGGTACTGAATTGTAACTTACTTTCGCCTAATAATGCGATTTTGGCAAAGAGAGTATCTCCCGCAGGGAAGCTGCTACCATCAAATGTTTGCCCTCATTAGACTCCCCTCTGGAAGCGCTTTCACTGCAAGCTGCAGATTCCCTCCTAACAGCAAGCTTTAGGATAGGGTACTGAATTGTAACTTAACTGCGGCTAATAAGGCTATTTTGGCAAAGAGAGTATCTCCCGCAGGGAAGCTGCTAACATCAAATGTTTGCCCTCATTAGACTCCCCTCTGGAAGCGCTTTCACTGCAAGCTGCAGATTCCCTCCTAACAGCAAGCTTTAGGATAGGGTCCTGAATTGTAACGTACTTTCGCCTAATAATGCGATTTTGGCAAAGAGAGTATCTCCCGTAGGGAAGCTGCTACCATCAAACGTTTGCCCTCGTTAGACTCCCCTCTGGAAGCGCTTTCTCTGCAAGCTGCAGATTCCCTCCTAACAGCAAGCTTTAAGATAGGGTACTGAATTGTAACTTACTTTCGCCTAATAATGCGATTTTGGCAAAGAGAGTATCTCCCGCAGGGCAGCTGCTACAATAAAATATTTGCCCTCATTAGACTCCCCTCTGGAAGCGCTTTCACTGCAAGCTGCAGATTCCCTCCTAACAGCAAGCTTTAGGATAGGGTAATGAATTGTATCTTAACTGCGGCTAATAAGGGGATTTTGGCAAAGAGAGTATCTCCCGCAGGGAAGCTACTACCATCAAATGTTTGCCCTCATTAGACTCCCTGCTGGAAGCGCTTTCACTGCAAGCTGCAGATTCCCTCCTAACAGCAAGCTTTAGGATAGGGTACTGAATTGTAACTTAACTGCGGCTAATAAGGCGCTTTTGGGAAAGAGAGTATGACCCGCAGGGAAGCTGCTACCATCAAATGTTTGCCCTCATTAGACTCCCCTCTGGAAGCGCTTTCACTGCAAGCTTCAGATTCCCTCCTAACAGCAAGCTTTAGGATAGGGTACTGAATTGTAACTTAACTGCGGCTAATAAGGCGCTTTTGGGAAAGAGAGTATCTCCCGCAGGGAAGCTGCTACCATCAAATGTTTGCCCTCATTAGACTCCCCTCTGGAAGCGCTTTCACTGCAAGCTGCAGATTCCCTCCTAACAGCAAGCTTTAGGATAGGGTACTGAATTGTAACTTAACTGCGGCTAATAATGATATTTTGGCAAAGAGACTATCTCCCGCAGGGCAGCTGCTACCATCAAATGTTTGCCCTCGTTAGACTCCCCTCTGGAAGCGCTTTCACTGCAAGCTGCAGATTCCCTCCTAACAGCAAGTTTTAGGATAGGGTACTGAATTGTAAATTACTTTCGCCTAATAATGCGATTTTGGCAAAGAGAATATCTCCCGCAGGGAAGCTGCTACCATCAAATATTTGCCCTCCTTAGACTCCCCTCTGGAAGCGCTTTCACTGCAAGCTGCAGATTCCCTCCTAACAGCAAGCTTTAGGATAGGGTACTGAATTATAACTTACTTTCGCCTACTAATGCGATTTTGGCAAAGAGAGTATCTCCCGCAGGGAAGCTGCTACCATCAAATGTTTGCCCTCATTAGACTCCCCTCTGGAAGCGCTTTCACTGCAAGCTGCAGATTCCCTCCTAACAGCAAGCTTTAGGATAGGGTACTGAATTGTAACTTACTTTCGCCTAATAATGCGATTTTGGCAAAGAGAGTATCTCCCGCAGGGAAGCTGCTACCATCAAATGTTTGCCCTCATTAGACTCCCCTCTGGAAGCGCTTTCACTGCAAGCTGCAGATTCCCTCCTAACCGCAAGCTTTAGCATAGGGTACTGAATTGTAACTTATCTGCGGCTAATAAGGCGATTTTGGCAAAGAGAATATCTCCCGCAGGTAAGCTGCTACCATCAAATGTTTGCCCTCATTAGACTCCCCTCTGGAAGCGCTTTCACTGCAAGCTGCAGATTCCCTCCTAACAGCAAGCTTTAGGATAGGGTACTGAATTGTAACTTACTTTCGCCTAATAATGCGATTTTGGCAAAGAGAGTATCTCCCGCAGGGAAGCTGCTACCATCAAATGTTTGCCCTCGTTAGACTCCCCTCTGGAAGCGCTTTCACTGCAAGCTGCAGATTCCCTCCTAACAGCAAGCTTTAGGATAGGGTACTGAATTGTAACTTACTTTCGCCTAATAATGCGATTTTGGAAAAGAGACTATCTCCCGCAGGGAAGCTTCTACCATCAAATGTTTGCCCTCATTAGACTCCCCTCTGGAAGCGCTTTCACTGCAAGCTGCAGATTCCCTCCTAACAGCAAGCTTTAGGATAGGGTACTGAATTGTAACTTAACTGCGGATAATAAGGCGATTTTGGCAAAGAGAGTATCTCCCGCAGGGAAGCTGCTACCATCAAATGTTTGCCCTCATTAGACTCCCCTCTGGAAGCGCTTTCACTGCAAGCTGCAGATTCCCTCCTAACAGCAAGCTTTAGGATAGGGTACTGAATTGTAACTTACTTTCGCATAATAATGCGATTTTGGCAAAGAGAGTATCTCCCGCAGGGAAGCTGCTAACATCAAATGTTTGCCCTCATTAGACTCCCCTCTGGAAGCGCTTTCACTGCAAGCTGCAGATTCCCTCCTAACAGCAAGCTTTAGGATAGGGTACTGAATTGTAACTTAACTGCGGCTAATAAGGCGATTTTGGCAAAGAGAGTATCTCCCGCAGGGAAGCTGCTAACATCAAATATTTGCCCTCATTAGACTCCCCTCTGGAAGCGCTTTCACTGCAAGCTGCAGATTCCCTCCTAACAGCAAGCTTTAGGATAGGGTACTGAATTGTACCTTACTTTCGCCTAATAATGCGATTTTGGCAAAGAGACTATCTCCCGCAGGGAAGCTGCTACCATCAAACGTTTGCCCTCGTTAGACTCCCCTCTGGAAGCGCTTTCACTGCAAGCTGCAGATTCCCTCCTAACAGCAAGCTTTAGGATAGGGTACTGAATTGTAACTTATCTGCGGCTAATAAGGCGATTTTGGCAAAGAGAATATCTCCCGCAGGGAAGCTGCTACCATCAAATGTTTGCCCTCATTAGACTCCCCTCTGGAAGCGCTTTCACTGCAAGCTGCAGATTCCCTCCTAACAGCAAGCTTTAGGATAGGGTCCTGAATTGTAACTTACTTTCGCCTAATAATGCGATTTTGGCAAAGAGAGTATCTCCCGCAGGGAAGCTGCTACCATCAAACGTTTGCCCTCATTAGACTCCCCTCTGGAAGCGCTTTCTCTGCAAGCTGCAGATTCCCTCCTAACAGCAAGCTTTAGGATAGGGTACTGAATTGTAACTTACTTTCGCCTAATAATGCGATTTTGGCAAAGAGAGTATCTCCCGCAGGGCAGCTGCTACCATAAAATATTTGCCCTCATTAGACTCCCCTCTGGAAGCGCTTTCACTGCAAGCTGCAGATTCCCTCCTAACAGCAAGCTTTAGGATAGGGTACTGAATTGTAACTTACTTTCGCCTAATAATGCGATTTTGGCAAAGAGAGTATCTCCCGCAGGGAAGCTGCTACCATCAAATGTTTGCCCTCATTAGACTCCCCTCTGGAAGCGCTTTCACTGCAAGCTGCAGATTCCCTCCTAACAGCAAGCTTTAGGATAGGGTACTGAATTGTAACTTACTTTCGCCTAATAATGCGATTTTGGCAAAGAGAGTATCTCCCGCAGGGAAGCTGCTACCATCAAATGTTTGCCCTCATTAGACTCCCCTCTGGAAGCGCTTTCACTGCAAGCTGCAGATTCCCTCCTAACCGCAAGCTTTAGCATAGGGTACTGAATTGTAACTTAACTGCGGCTAATAAGGCGATGTTGGCAAAGAGAGTATCTCCCGCAGGGAAGCTGCTAACATCAAATGTTTGCCTTCATTAGACTCCCCTCTGGAAGCGCTTTCACTGCAAGCTGCAGATTCCCTCCTAACAGCAAGCTTTAGGATAGGGTACTGAATTGTAACTTACTTTCGCCTAATAATGCGATTTTGGCAAAGAGAGTATCTCCCGCAGTGAAGCTGCTACCATCAAATGTTTGCCCTCATTAGACTCCCCTCTGGAAGCGCTTTCACTGCAAGCTGCAGATTCCCTCCTAACAGCAAGCTTTAGCATAGGGTACTGAATTGTAACTTAACTGCGGCTAATAAGGCGATTTTGGCAAAGAGAATATCTCCCGCAGGGAAGCTGCTACCATCAAATGTTTGCCCTCATTAGACTCCCCTCTGGAAGTTCTTTCACTACAAGCTGCAGATTCCCTCCTAACAGCAAGCTTTAGGATAGGGTACTGAATTGTAACTTAACTGCGGATAATAAGGCGATTTTGGCAAAGAGAGTATCTCCCGCAGGGAAGCTGCTACCATCAAATGTTTGCCCTCGTTACACTCCCCTCTGGAAGCGCTTTCACTGCAAGCTGCAGATTCCCTCCTAACAGCAAGCTTTAGGATAGGGTACTGAATTGTAACTTAACTGCGGCTAATTATGCAAAATTGGAAAAGAGATTATCTCCCGCAGGGAAGCTGCTACCATCAAATGTTTGCCCTCATTAGACTCCCCTCTGGAAGTGCTTTCACTGCAAGCTGCAGATTCCCTCCTAACAGCAAGCTTTAGGATAGGGTACTGAATTGTAACTTACTTTCGCCTAATAATGCGATTTTGGCAAAGAGAGTATCTCCCGCAGGGAAGCTGCTACCATCAAATGTTTGCCCTCGTTAGACTCCCCTCTGGAAGCGCTTTCACTGCAAGCTGCAGATTCCCTCCTAACAGCAAGCTTTAGGATAGGGTACTGAATTGTAACTTACTTTCGCCTAATAATTCAATTTTGGCAAAGAGAGTATCTCCCGCAGGGAAGCTGCTACCATCAAACGTTTACCCTCGTTAGACTCCCCTCCGGAAGCGCTTTCACTGCAAGCTGCAGATTCCCTCCTAACAGCAAGCTTTAGGATAGGGTACTGAATTGTAACTTACTTTCGCCTAATAATGCGACTTTGGCAAAGAGAGTATCTCCCGCAGGGAAGCTGCTACCATCAAACGTTTGCCCTCGTTAGACTCCCCTCTGGAAGCGCTTTCTCTGCAAGCTGCAGATTCCCTCCTAACAGCAAGCTTTAGGATAAGGTACTGAATTGTAACTTACTTTCGCCTAATAATGCGATTTTGGCAAAGAGAGTATCTCCCGCAGGGAAGCTGCTACCATAAAATGTTTGCCCTCATTAGACTCCCCTCTGGAAGCGCTTTCACTGCAAGCTGCAGATTCCCTCCTAACAGCAAGCTTTAGGATAGGGTACTGAATTGTAACTTAACTGCGGATAATAAGGCGATATTGGCAAAGAGATTATCTCCCGCAGGGAAGCAGCTACCATCAAATGTTTGCCCTCATTAGACTCCCCTCTGGAAGCGCTTTCACTGCAAGCTGCAGATTCCCTCCTAACAGCAAGCTTTAGGATAGGGTACTGAATTGTAACTAACTTTCGACTAATAATGCGATTATGGCAAAGAGAGTATCTCCCGCAGGGCAGCTGCTACCATAAAATGTTTGCCCTCATTAGACTCCCCTCTGGAAGCGCTTTCACTGCAAGCTGCAGATTCCCTCCTAACAGCAAGCTTTAGGATAGGGTACTGAATTGTATCTTACTTTCGCCTAATAATGCGATTTTGGCAAAGAGAGTATCTCCCTCAGGGAAGCTGCTACCATCAAATGTTTGCCCTCGTTAGACTCCCCTCTGGAAGCGCTTTCACTGCAAGCTGCAGATTCCCTCCTAACAGCAAGATTTAGGATAGGGTACTGAATTGTAACTTAACTGCGGATAATAAGGCGATTTTGGCAAAGAGAGTATCTCCCGCAGGGAAGCTGCTACCATCAAATGTTTGCCCTCATTAGACTCCCCTCTGGAAGCGCTTTCACTGCAAGCTGCAGATTCCCTCCTAACAGCAAGCTTTAGGATAGGGTACTGAATTGTAACTTACTTTCGCCTAATAATGCGATTTTGGCAAAGAGAGTATCTCCCGCAGGGAAGCTGCTACCATCAAATGTTTGCCCTCATTAGACTCCCCTCTGGAAGCGCTTTCACTGCAAGCTGCAGATTCCCTCCTAACAGCAAGCTTTAGGATAGTGTACTGAATTGTAACTTAACTGCGGATAATAAGGCGATTTTGGCAAAGAGATTATCTCCCGCAGGGAAGCCGCTACCATCAAACGTTTGCCCTCATTAGACTCCCCTCTGGAAGCGCTTTCACTGCAAGCTGCAGATTCCCTCCTAACAGCAAGCTTTAGTATAGGGTACTGAATTGTAACTTAACTGCGGCTAATAAGGCGATTTTGGCAAAGAGAATATCTCCCGCAGGGAAGCTGCTACCATCAAATGTTTGCCCTCATTAGACTCCCCTCTGGAAGCGCTTTCACTGCAAGCTGCAGATTCCCTCCTAACAGCAAGCTTTAGGATAGGGTACTGAATTGTAACTTACTTTCGCCTAATAATGCGACTTTGGCAAAGAGAGTATCTCCCGCAGGGAAGCTGCTACCATCAAACGTTTGCCCTCGTTAGACTCCCCTCTGGAAGCGCTTTCTCTGCAAGCTGCAGATTCCCTCCTAACAGCAAGCTTTAGGATAAGGTACTGAATTGTAACTTACTTTCGCCTAATAATGCGATTTTGGCAAAGAGAGTATCTCCCGCAGGGAAGCTGCTACCATAAAATGTTTGCCCTCATTAGACTCCCCTCTGGAAGCGCTTTCACTGCAAGCTGCAGATTCCCTCCTAACAGCAAGCTTTAGGATAGGGTACTGAATTGTAACTTAACTGCGGATAATAAGGCGATATTGGCAAAGAGATTATCTCCCGCAGGGAAGCAGCTACCATCAAATGTTTGCCCTCATTAGACTCCCCTCTGGAAGCGCTTTCACTGCAAGCTGCAGATTCCCTCCTAACAGCAAGCTTTAGGATAGGGTACTGAATTGTAACTAACTTTCGACTAATAATGCGATTATGGCAAAGAGAGTATCTCCCGCAGGGCAGCTGCTACCATAAAATGTTTGCCCTCATTAGACTCCCCTCTGGAAGCGCTTTCACTGCAAGCTGCAGATTCCCTCCTAACAGCAAGCTTTAGGATAGGGTACTGAATTGTATCTTACTTTCGCCTAATAATGCGATTTTGGCAAAGAGAGTATCTCCCTCAGGGAAGCTGCTACCATCAAATGTTTGCCCTCGTTAGACTCCCCTCTGGAAGCGCTTTCACTGCAAGCTGCAGATTCCCTCCTAACAGCAAGCTTTAGGATAGGGTACTGAATTGTAACTTAACTGCGGCTAATAAGGCGATTTTGGCAAAGAGAATATCTCCCGCAGGGAAGCTGCTACCATCAAATGTTTGCCCTCATTAGACTTCCCTCTGGAAGCGCTTTCACTGCAAGCTGCAGATTCCCTCCTAATAGCAAGCTTTAGGATAGGGTACTGAATTGTAACTTACTTTCGCCTAATAATGCGATTTTGGCAAAGAGAGTATCTCCCGCAGGGAAGCTGCTACCATCAAATGTTTGCCCTCATTAGACTCCCCTCCGGAAGCGCTTTCACTGCAAGCTGCAGATTCCCTCCTAACAGCAAGCTTTAGGATAGGGTACTGAATTGTAACTTACTTTCGCCTAATAATGCGATTTTGGCAAAGAGAGTATCTCCCGCAGGGAAGCTGCTAACATCAAATGTTTGCCCTCATTAGACTCCCCTCTGGAAGCGCTTTCACTGCAAGCTGTAGATTCCCTCCTAACAGCAAGCTTTAGGATAGGGTACTGAATTGTATCTTAACTGCGGCTAATAAGGCGATTTTGGCAAAGAGAATATCTCCCGCAGGGAAGCTGCTAACATCAAATGTTTGCCCTCATTAGACTCCCCTCTGGAAGCGCTTTCACTGCAAGCTGCAGATTCCCTCCTAACAGCAAGCTTTAGGATAGGGTACTGAATTGTAACTTACTTTCGCCTAATAAGACGATTTTGGCAAAGAGAATATCTCCCGCAGGGAAGCTGCTACCATCAAATGTTTGCCCTCATTAGACTCCCCTCTGGAAGCGCTTTCACTGCAAGCTGCAGATTCCCTCCTAACAGCAAGCTTTAGGATAGGGTCCTGAATTGTAACGTACTTTCGCCTAATAATGCGATTTTGGCAAAGAGAGTATCTCCCGCAGGGAAGCTGCTACCATCAAACGTTTGCCCTCATTAGACTCCCCTCTGGAAGCGCTTTCTCTGCAAGCTGCAGATTCCCTCCTAACAGCAAGCTTTAGGATAGGGTACTGAATTGTAACTTACTTTCGCCTAATAATGCGATTTTGGCAAAGAGAGTATCTCCCGCAGGGCAGCTGCTACCATAAAATATTTGCCCTCATTAGACTCCCCTCTGGAAGCGCTTTCACTGCAAGCTGCAGATTCCCTCCTAACAGCAAGCTTTAGGATAGGGTACTGAATTGTAACTTACTTTCGCCTAATAATGCGATTTTGGCAAAGAGAGTATCTCCCGCAGGGAAGCTGCTACCATCAAATGTTTGCCCTCATTAGACTCCCCTCTGGAAGCGCTTTCACTGCAAGCTGCAGATTCCCTCCTAACAGCAAGCTTTAGGATAGGGTACTGAATTGTAACTTACTTTCGCCTAATAATGCGATTTTGGCAAAGAGAGTATCTCCGCCAGGGAAGCTGCTACCATCAAATGTTTGCCCTCATTAGACTCCCCTCTGGAAGCGCTTTCACTGCAAGCTGCAGATTCCCTCCTAACCGCAAGCTTTAGCATAGGGTACTGAATTGTAACTTACTTTCGCCTAATAGTGCGATTTTGGCAAAGAGAATATCTCCCGCAGGTAAGCTGCTACCATCAAATGTTTGCCCTCATTAGACTCCCCTCTGGAAGCGCTTTCACTGCAAGCTGCAGATTCCCTCCTAACAGCAAGCTTTAGGATAGGGTACTGAATTGTAACTTACTTTCGCCTAATAATGCGATTTTGGCAAAGAGAGTATCTCCCGCAGGGAAGCTGCTACCATCAAATGTTTGCCCTCGTTAGACTCCCCTCTGGAAGCGCTTTCACTGCAAGCTGCAGATTCCCTCCTAACAGCAAGCTTTAGGATAGGGTACTGAATTGTAACTTACTTTCGCCTAATAATGCGATTTTGGAAAAGAGACTATCTCCCGCAGGGAAGCTTCTACCATCAAATGTTTGCCCTCATTAGACTCCCCTCTGGAAGCGCTTTCACTGCAAGCTGCAGATTCCCTCCTAACAGCAAGCTTTAGGATAGGGTACTGAATTGTAACTTAACTGCGGATAATAAGGCGATTTTGGCAAAGAGAGTATCTCCCGCAGGGAAGCTGCTACCATCAAATGTTTGCCCTCATTAGACTCCCCTCTGGAAGCGCTTTCACTGCAAGCTGCAGATTCCCTCCTAACAGCAAGCTTTAGGATAGGGTACTGAATTGTAACTTACTTTCGCATAATAATGCGATGTTGGCAAAGAGAGTATCTCCCGCAGGGAAGCTGCTAACATCAAATGTTTGCCCTCATTAGACTCCCCTCTGGAAGCGCTTTCACTGCAAGCTGCAGATTCCCTCCTAACAGCAAGCTTTAGGATAGGGTACTGAATTGTAACTTAACTGCGGCTAATAAGGCGATTTTGGCAAAGAGAGTATCTCCCGCAGGGAAGCTGCTAACATCAAATATTTGCCCTCATTAGACTCCCCTCTGGAAGCGCTTTCACTGCAAGCTGCAGATTCCCTCCTAACAGCAAGCTTTAGGATAGGGTACTGAATTGTACCTTACTTTCGCCTAATAATGCGATTTTGGCAAAGAGACTATCTCCCGCAGGGAAGCTGCTACCATCAAACGTTTGCCCTCGTTAGACTCCCCTCTGGAAGCGCTTTCACTGCAAGCTGCAGATTCCCTCCTAACAGCAAGCTTTAGGATAGGGTACTGAATTGTAACTTATCTGCGGCTAATAAGGCGATTTTGGCAAAGAGAATATCTCCCGCAGGGAAGCTGCTACCATCAAATGTTTGCCCTCATTAGACTCCCCTCTGGAAGCGCTTTCACTGCAAGCTGCAGATTCCCTCCTAACAGCAAGCTTTAGGATAGGGTCCTGAATTGTAACTTACTTTCGCCTAATAATGCGATTTTGGCAAAGAGAGTATCTCCCGCAGGGAAGCTGCTACCATCAAACGTTTGCCCTCATTAGACTCCCCTCTGGAAGCGCTTTCTCTGCAAGCTGCAGATTCCCTCCTAACAGCAAGCTTTAGGATAGGGTACTGAATTGTAACTTACTTTCGCCTAATAATGCGATTTTGGCAAAGAGAGTATCTCCCGCAGGGCAGTTGCTACCATAAAATATTTGCCCTCATTAGACTCCCCTCTGGAAGCGCTTTCACTGCAAGCTGCAGATTCCCTCCTAACAGCAAGCTTTAGGATAGGGTACTGAATTGTAACTTACTTTCGCCTAATAATGCGATTATGGCAAAGAGAGTATCTCCCGCAGGGAAGCTGCTACCATCAAATGTTTGCCCTCATTAGACTCCCCTCTGGAAGCGCTTTCACTGCAAGCTGCAGATTCCCTCCTAACAGCAAGCTTTAGGATAGGGTACTGAATTGTAACTTACTTTCGCCTAATAATGCGATTTTGGCAAAGAGAGTATCTCCCGCAGGGAAGCTGCTACCATCAAATGTTTGCCCTCATTAGACTCCCCTCTGGAAGCGCTTTCACTGCAAGCTGCAGATTCCCTCCTAACAGCAAGCTTTAGCATAGGGTACTGAATTGTAACTTAACTGCGGCTAATAAGGCGATGTTGGCAAAGAGAGTATCTCCCGCAGGGAAGCTGCTAACATCAAATGTTTGCCTTCATTAGACTCCCCTCTGGAAGCGCTTTCACTGCAAGCTGCAGATTCCCTCCTAACAGCAAGCTTTAGGATAGGGTACTGAATTGTAACTTACTTTCGCCTAATAATGCGATTTTGGCAAAGAGAGTATCTCCCGCAGGGAAGCTGCTACCATCAAACGTTTGCCCTCGTTAGACTCCCCTCTGGAAGCGCTTTCACTGCAAGCTGCAGATTCCCTCCTAACAGCAAGCTTTAGGATAGGGTACTGAATTGTAACTTATCTGCGGCTAATAAGGCGATTTTGGCAAAGAGAATATCTCCCGCAGGGAAGCTGCTACCATCAAATGTTTGCCCTCATTAGACTCCCCTCTGGAAGCGCTTTCACTGCAAGCTGCAGATTCCCTCCTAACAGCAAGCTTTAGGATAGGGTACTGAATTGTAACTTACTTTAGCCTAATAATGCGATTTTGGCAAAGAGAGTATCTCCCGCAGGGAAGCTGCTACCATCAAATGTTTGCCCTCGTTAGACTCCCCTCTGGAAGCGCTTTCACTGCAAGCTGCAGATTCCCTCCTAACAGCAAGCTTTAGGATAGGGTACTGAATTGTAACTTACTTTCGCCTAATAATGCGATTTTGGAAAAGAGACTATCTCCCGCAGGGAAGCTGCTACCATCAAATGTTTGCCCTCATTAGACTCCCCTCTGGAAGCGCTTTCACTGCAAGCTGCAGATTCCCTCCTAACAGCAAGCTTTAGGATAGGGTACTGAATTGTATCTTAACTGCGGCTAATAAGGCGATTTTGGCAAAGAGAGTATCTCCCGCAGGGAAGCTGCTACCATCAAATGTTTGCCCTCATTAGACTCCCCTCTGGAAGCGCTTTCACTGCAAGCTGCAGATTCCCTCCTAACAGCAAGCTTTAGGATAGGGTACTGAATTGTAACTTACTTTCGCCTAATAATGCGATTTTGGCAAAGAGAGTATCTCCCGCAGGGAAGCTGCTAACATCAAATGTTTGCCCTCATTAGACTCCCCTCTGGAAGCGCTTTCACTGCAAGCTGCAGATTCCCTCCTAACAGCAAGCTTTAGGATAGGGTACTGAATTGTAACTTAACTGCGGCTAATAAGGCGATTTTGGCAAAGAGAGTATCTCCCGCAGGGAAGCTGCTAACATCAAATATTTGCCCTCATTAGACTCCCCTCTGGAAGCGCTTTCACTGCAAGCTGCAGATTCCCTCCTAACAGCAAGCTTTAGGATAGGGTACTGAATTGTACCTTACTTTCGCCTAATAATGCGATTTTGGCAAAGAGACTATCTCCCGCAGGGAAGCTGCTACCATCAAACGTTTGCCCTCGTTAGACTCCCCTCTGGAAGCGCTTTCACTGCAAGCTGCAGATTCCCTCCTAACAGCAAGCTTTAGGATAGGGTACTGAATTGTAACTTATCTGCGGCTAATAAGGCGATTTTGGCAAAGAGAATATCTCCCGCAGGGAAGCTGCTACCATCAAATGTTTGCCCTCATTAGACTCCCCTCTGGAAGCGCTTTCACTGCAAGCTGCAGATTCCCTCCTAACAGCAAGCTTTAGGATAGGGTACTGAATTGTAACTTACTTTCGCCTAATAATGCGATTTTGGCAAAGAGAGTATCTCCCGCAGGGAAGCTGCTACCATCAAATGTTTGCCCTCGTTAGACTCCCCTCTGGAAGCGCTTTCACTGCAAGCTGCAGATTCCCTCCTAACAGCAAGCTTTAGGATAGTGTACTGAATTGTAACTTAACTGCGGCTAATAAGGCGCTTTTGGGAAAGAGAGTACCTCCCGCAGGGAAGCTGCTACCATCAAATGTTTGCCCTCATTAGACTCCCCTCTGGAAGCGCTTTCACTGCAAGCTGCAGATTCCCTCCTAACAGCAAGCTTTAGGATAGGGTACTGAATTGTAACTTAACTGCGGCTAATAAGACGATTTTGGCAAAGAGAGTATCTCCCGCAGGGAAGCTGCTACCATCAAACGTTTGCCCTCGTTTGACTCCCCTCCGGAAGCGCTTTCACTGCAAGCTGCAGATTCCCTCCTAACAGCAAGCTTTAGGATAGGGTACTGAATTGAAACTTACTTTCGCATAATATTGCGATTTTGGCAAAGAGAGTATCTCCCGCAGGGAAGCTGCTAACATCAAATGTTTGCCCTCATTAGACTCCCCTCTGGAAGCGCTTTCACTGCAAGCTGCAGATTCCCTCCTAACAGCAAGCTTTAGGATAGGGTACTGAATTGTATCTTAACTGCGGCTAATAAGGCGAATTTGGCAAAGAGAATATCTCCCGCAGGGAAGCTGCTACCATCAAATGTTGGCCCTCATTAGACTCCCCTCTGGAAGCGCTTTCACTGCAAGCTGCAGATTCCCTCCTAACAGCAAGCTTTAGGATAGGGTACTGAATTGTAACTTATCTGCGGCTAATAAGGCGATTTTGGCAAAGAGAATATCTCCCGCAGGGAAGCTGCTACCATCAAATGCTTCCCCTCATTAGACTCCCCTCTGGAAGCGCTTTCACTGCAAGCTGCAGATTCCCTCCTAACAGCAAGCTTTAGGATAGGGTCCTGAATTGTAACGTACTTTCGCCTAATAATGCGATTTTGACAAAGAGAGTATCTCCCGCAGGGAAGCTGCTACCATCAAATGTTTGCCCTCATTAGACTCCCCTCTGGAAGCGCTTTCACTGCAAGCTGCAGATTCCCTCCTAACAGCAAGCTTTAGGATAGGGTACTGAATTGTAACTTAACTGCGGATAATAAGGCGATTATGGCAAAGAGAGTATCTCCCGCAGGGAAGCTGCTACCATCAAATGTTTGCCCTCATTAGACTCCCCTCTGGAAGCGCTTTCACTGCAAGCTGCAGATTCCCTCCTAACAGCAAGCTTTAGGATAGGGTACTGAATTGTAACTTACTTTCGCCTAATAATGCGATTTTGGCAAAGAGAGTATCTCCCGCAGGGAAGCTGCTAACATCAAATGTTTGCCCTCGTTAGACTCCCCTCTGGAAGCGCTTTCACTGCAAGCTGCAGATTCCCTCCTAACAGCAAGCTTTAGGATAGGGTACTGAATTGTAACTTAAATGCGGCTAATAAGGCGCTTTTGGGAAAGAGAGTATCTCCCGCAGGGAAGCTGCTACCATCAAATGTTTGCCCTCATTAGACTCCCCTCTGGAAGCGCTTTCACTGCAAGCTGCAGATTCCCTCCTAACAGCAAGCTTTAGGATAGGGTACTGAATTGTAACTTATACTGCGGCTAATAATGATATTTTGGCAAAGAGAATATCTCCCGCAGGGAAGCTGCTACCATCAAATGTTTGCCCTCATTACACTCCCCTCTGGAAGCGCTTTCACTGCAAGCTGCAGATTCCCTCCTAACAGCAAGTTTTAGCATAGGGTACTGAATTGTAAATTACTTTCGCCTAATAATGCGATTTTGGCAAAGAGAGTATCTCCCGCAGGGAAGCTGCTACCATCAAATGTTTGCCCTCATTAGACTCCCCTCTGGAAGCGCTTTCACTGCAAGCTGCAGATTCCCTCCTAACAGCAAGCTTTAGGATATTGTACTGAATTGTAACTTACTTTCGCCTAATAATGCGATTTTGGCAAAGAGAGTATCTCCCGCAGGGAAGCGGATACCATCAAATGTTTGCCCTCGTTAGACTCCCCTCTGGAAGCGCTTTCACTGCAAGCTGCAGATTCCCTCCTAACAGCAAGCTTTAGGATAGGGTACTGAATTGTAACTTAACTGCGGCTAATAAGGCGATTTTGGCAAAGAGAATATCTCCCGCAGGGAAGCTGCTACCATCAAATGTTTGCCCTCATTAGACTCCCCTCTGGAAGCGCTTTCACTGCAAGCTGCAGATTCCCTCCTAATAGCAAGCTTTAGGATAGGGTACTGAATTGTAACTTACTTTCGCCTAATAATGCGATTTTGGCAAAGAGAGTATCTCCCGCAGGGAAGCTGCTACCATCCAATGTTTGCCCTCATTAGACTCCCCTCCAGAAGCGCTTTCACTGCAAGCTGCAGATTCCCTCCTAACAGCAAGCTTTAGGATAGGGTACTGAATTGTAACTTACTTTCGCCTAATAATGCGATTTTGGCAAAGAGAGTATCTCCCGCAGGGAAGCTGCTACCATCAAATGTTTCCCCTCATTAGAATCCCCTCTGGAAGCACTTTCACTGCAAGCTGCAGATTCCCTCCTAACAGCAAGCTGTAGGACAGTGTACTGAATTGTATCTTAACAGCGGCTAATAAGGCGATTTTGGCAAATAGAATATCTCCCGCAGGGAAGCTGCTACCATCAAATGTTTGCCCTCATTAGACTCCCCTCTGGAAGCGCTTTCACTGCAAGCTGCAGATTCCCTCCTAACAGCAAGCTTTAGGATAGGGTACTGAATTGTAACTTACTTTCGCCTAATAATGCGATTTTGGGAAAGAGAGTATCTCCCGCAGGGAAGCTGCTACCATCAAATATTTGCCCTCGTTAGACTCCCCTCTGGAAGCGCTTTCACTGCAAGCTGCAGATTCCCTCCTAACAGCAAGCTTTAGGATAGGGTACTGAATTGTAACTTACTTTCACCTAATAATGCGATTTTGGCAAAGAGAGTATCTCCCGCAGGGAAGCTGCTACCATCAAATGCTTGCCCTCATTAGACTCCCCTCTGGAAGCGCTTTCACTGCAAGCTGCAGATTCCCTCCTAACAGCAAGCTTTAGGATAGGGTACTGAATTGTAACTTACTTTCGCCTAATAAGGCGATTTTGGCAAAGAGAGTATCTCCCGCAGGGAAGCTGCTACCATCAAATATTTGCCCTCATTAGACTCCCCTCTGGAAGCGCTTTCACTGCAAGCTGCAGATTCCCTCCTAACAGCAAGCTTTAGGATAGGGTACTGAATTGTAACGTACTTTCGCCTAATAATGCGATTTTGGCAAAGAGAGTATCACCCGCAGGGAAGCTGCTAACATCAAATGTTTGCCCTCGTTAGACTCCCCTCTGGAAGCTCTTTCACTGCAAGCTGCAGATTCCCTCCTAACAGCAAGCTTTAGGATAGGGTACTGAATTGTAACTTACTTTCGCATAATAATGAGATTTTTGCAAAGAGAGTATCTCCGGCAGGAAAGCTGCTACCATCAAATGTTTGCCCTCATTAGACTCCCCTCTGGAAGCGCTTTCACTGCAAGCTGCAGATTCCCTCCTAACAGCAAGCTTTAGCATAGGGTACTGAATTGTAACTTACTTTCGCCTAATAATGCGATTTTGGCAAAGAGAGTATCTCCCGCAGGGAAGATGCTACCATCAAATGTTTGCCCTCATTAGACTCCCCTCTGGAAGCACTTTCACTGCAAGCTGCAGATTCCCTCCTAACAGCAAGCTGTAGGACAGTGTACTCAATTGTAACTTAACTGCGGCTAATAAGGCGATTTTGGCAAAGAGAATATCTCCCGCAGGGAAGCTGCTACCATCAAATGCTTGCCCTCATTAGACTCCCCTCTGGAAGTGCTTTCTCTTCAAGCTGCAGATTCCCTCCTAACAGCAAGCTTTAGGATAGTGTACTGAATTGTAACTTACTTTTGCCTAATAATGCGATTTTGGCAAAGAGAGTATCTCCCGCAGGGAAGCTGCTACCATCAAATATTTGCCCTCATTAGACTCCCCTCTGGAAGCGCTTTCACTGCAAGCTGCAGATTCCCTCCTAACAGCAAGCTTTAGGATAGGGTACTGAATTGTAACTTACTTTCGCCTAATAATGCGATTTTGGCAAAGAGACTATCTCCCGCAGGGCAGCTGCTACCATCAAATGTTTGCCCTCGTTAGACTCCCCTCTGGAAGCGCTTTCACTGCAAGCTGCAGATTCCCTCCTAACAGCAAGGTTTAGGATAGGGTACTGAATTGTAACTTACTTTCGCCTAATAATGCGATTTTGGCAAAGAGAGTATCTCCCGCAGGGAAGCGGATACCATCAAATGTTTGCCCTCGTTAGACTCCCCTCTGGAAGCGCTTTCACTGCAAGCTGCAGATTCCCTCCTAACAGCAAGCTTTAGGATAGGGTACTGAATTGTAACTTAACTGCGGCTAATAAGGCGATTTTGGCAAAGAGAATATCTCCCGCAGGGAAGCTGCTACCATCAAATGTTTGCCCTCATTAGACTCCCCTCTGGAAGCGCTTTCACTGCAAGCTGCAGATTCCCTCCTAATAGCAAGCTTTAGGATAGGGTACTGAATTGTAACTTACTTGCGCCTAATAATGCGATTTTGGCAAAGAGAGTATCTCCCGCAGGGAAGCTGCTACCATCCAATGTTTGCCCTCATTAGACTCCCCTCCAGAAGCGCTTTCACTGCAAGCTGCAGATTCCCTCCTAACAGCAAGCTTTAGGATAGGGTACTGAATTGTAACTTACTTTCGCCTAATAATGCGATTTTGGCAAAGAGAGTATCTCCCGCAGGGAAGCTGCTACCATCAAATGTTTCCCCTCATTAGAATCCCCTCTGGAAGCACTTTCACTGCAAGCTGCAGATTCCCTCCTAACAGCAAGCTGTAGGACAGTGTACTGAATTGTATCTTAACAGCGGCTAATAAGGCGATTTTGGCAAATAGAATATCTCCCGCAGGGAAGCTGCTACCATCAAATGTTTGCCCTCATTAGACTCCCCTCTGGAAGCGCTTTCACTGCAAGCTGCAGATTCCCTCCTAACAGCAAGCTTTAGGATAGGGTACTGAATTGTAACTTACTTTCGCCTAATAATGCGATTTTGGGAAAGAGAGTATCTCCCGCAGGGAAGCTGCTACCATCAAATATTTGCCCTCGTTAGACTCCCCTCTGGAAGCGCTTTCACTGCAAGCTGCAGATTCCCTCCTAACAGCAAGCTTTAGGATAGGGTACTGAATTGTAACTTACTTTCACCTAATAATGCGATTTTGGCAAAGAGAGTATCTCCCGCAGGGAAGCTGCTACCATCAAATGCTTGCCCTCATTAGACTCCCCTCTGGAAGCGCTTTCACTGCAAGCTGCAGATTCCCTCCTAACAGCAAGCTTTAGGATAGGGTACTGAATTGTAACTTACTTTCGCCTAATAAGGCGATTTTGGCAAAGAGAGTATCTCCCGCAGGGAAGCTGCTACCATCAAATATTTGCCCTCATTAGACTCCCCTCTGGAAGCGCTTTCACTGCAAGCTGCAGATTCCCTCCTAACAGCAAGCTTTAGGATAGGGTACTGAATTGTAACGTACTTTCGCCTAATAATGCGATTTTGGCAAAGAGAGTATCACCCGCAGGGAAGCTGCTACCATCAAATGTTTGCCCTCGTTAGACTCCCCTCTGGAAGCTCTTTCACTGCAAGCTGCAGATTCCCTCCTAACAGCAAGCTTTAGGATAGGGTACTGAATTGTAACTTACTTTCACATAATAATGAGATTTTTGCAAAGAGAGTATCTCCGGCAGGAAAGCTGCTACCATCAAATGTTTGCCCTCATTAGACTCCCCTCTGGAAGCGCTTTCACTGCAAGCTGCAGATTCCCTCCTAACAGCAAGCTTTAGCATAGGGTACTGAATTGTAACTTATCTGCGGCTAATAAGGCGATTTTGGCAAAGAGAATATCTCCCGCAGGGAAGCTGCTACCATCAAATGTTTGCCCTCATTAGACTCCCCTCTGGAAGCGCTTTCACTGCAAGCTGCAGATTCCCTCCTAACAGCAAGCTTTAGGATAGGGTACTGAATTGTAACTTACTTTCGCCTAATAATGCGATTTTGGCAAAGAGAGTATCTCCCGCAGGGAAGCTGCTACCATCAAATGTTTGCCCTCGTTAGACTCCCCTCTGGAAGCGCTTTCACTGCAAGCTGCAGATTCCCTCCTAACAGCAAGCTTTAGGATAGGGTACTGAATTGTAACTTAACTGCGGCTAATAAGGCGCTTTTGGGAAAGAGAGTACCTCCCGCAGGGAAGCTGCTACCATCAAATGTTTGCCCTCATTAGACTCCCCTCTGGAAGCGCTTTCACTGCAAGCTGCAGATTCCCTCCTAACAGCAAGCTTTAGGATAGGGTACTGAATTGTAACTTAACTGCGGCTAATAAGACGATTTTGGCAAAGAGAGTATCTCCCGCAGGGAAGCTGCTACCATCAAACGTTTGCACTCGTTAGACTCCCCTCCGGAAGCACTTTCACTGCAAGCTGCAGATTCCCTCCTAACAGCAAGCTTTAGGATAGGGTACTGAATTGAAACTTACTTTCGCATAATATTGCGATTTTGGCAAAGAGAGTATCTCCCGCAGGGAAGCTGCTACCATCAAATGTTTGCCCTCATTAGACTCCCCTCTGGAAGCGCTTTCACTGCAAGCTGCAGATTCCCTCCTAACAGCAAGCTTTAGGATAGGGTACTGAATTGTAACTTACTTTCGCCTAATAATGCGATTTTGGCAAAGAGAGTATCTCCCGCAGGGAAGCTGCTACCATCAAACGTTTGCCCTCGTTAGACTCCCCTCTGGAAGCGCTTTCACTGCAAGCTGCAGATTCCCTCCTAACAGCAAGCTTTAGGATAGGGTACTGAATTGTAACTTATCTGCGGCTAATAAGGCGATTTTGGCAAAGAGAATATCTCCCGCAGGGAAGCTGCTACCATCAAATGTTTGCCCTCATTAGACTCCCCTCTGGAAGCGCTTTCACTGCAAGCTGCAGATTCCCTCCTAACAGCAAGCTTTAGGATAGGGTACTGAATTGTAACTTACTTTCGCCTAATAATGCGATTTTGGCAAAGAGAGTATCTCCCGCAGGGAAGCTGCTACCATCAAATGTTTGCCCTCGTTAGACTCCCCTCTGGAAGCGCTTTCACTGCAAGCTGCAGATTCCCTCCTAACAGCAAGCTTTAGGATAGGGTACTGAATTGTAACTTACTTTCGCCTAATAATGCGATTTTGGAAAAGAGACTATCTCCCGCAGGGAAGCTGCTACCATCAAATGTTTGCCCTCATTAGACTCCCCTCTGGAAGCGCTTTCACTGCAAGCTGCAGATTCCCTCCTAACAGCAAGCTTTAGGATAGGGTACTGAATTGTAACTTAACTGCGGATAATAAGGCGATTTTGGCAAAGAGAGTATCTCCCGCAGGGAAGCTGCTACCATCAAATGTTTGCCCTCATTAGACTCCCCTCTGGAAGCGCTTTCACTGCAAGCTGCAGATTCCCTCCTAACAGCAAGCTTTAGGATAGGGTACTGAATTGTAACTTACTTTCGCCTAATAATGCGATTTTGGCAAAGAGAGTATCTCCCGCAGGGAAGCTGCTAACATCAAATGTTTGCCCTCATTAGACTCCCCTCTGGAAGCGCTTTCACTGCAAGCTGCAGATTCCCTCCTAACAGCAAGCTTTAGGATAGGGTACTGAATTGTAACTTAACTGCGGCTAATAAGGCGATTTTGGCAAAGAGAGTATCTCCCGCAGGGAAGCTGCTAACATCAAATATTTGCCCTCATTAGACTCCCCTCTGGAAGCGCTTTCACTGCAAGGTGCAGATTCCCTCCTAACAGAAAGCTTTAGGATAGGGTACTGAATTGTACCTTACTTTCGCCTAATAATGCGATTTTGGCAAAGAGACTATCTCCCGCAGGGAAGCTGCTACCATCAAACGTTTGCCCTCGTTAGACTCCCCTCTGGAAGCGCTTTCACTGCAAGCTGCAGATTCCCTCCTAACAGCAAGCTTTAGGATAGGGTACTGAATTGTAACTTATCTGCGGCTAATAAGGCGATTTTGGCAAAGAGAATATCTCCCGCAGGGAAGCTGCTACCATCAAATGTTTGCCCTCATTAGACTCCCCTCTGGAAGCGCTTTCACTGCAAGCTGCAGATTCCCTCCTAACAGCAAGCTTTAGGATAGGGTACTGAATTGTAACTTACTTTCGCCTAATAATGCGATTTTGGCAAAGAGAGTATCTCCCGCAGGGAAGCTGCTACCATCAAATGTTTGCCCTCGTTAGACTCCCCTCTGGAAGCGCTTTCACTGCAAGCTGCAGATTCCCTCCTAACAGCAAGCTTTAGGATAGGGTACTGAATTGTAACTTAACTGCGGCTAATAAGGCGCTTTTGGGAAAGAGAGTACCTCCCGCAGGGAAGCTGCTACCATCAAATGTTTGCCCTCATTAGACTCCCCTCTGGAAGCGCTTTCACTGCAAGCTGCAGATTCCCTCCTAACAGCAAGCTTTAGTATAGGGTACTGAATTGTAACTTAACTGCGGCTAATAAGACGATTTTGGCAAAGAGAGTATCTCCCGCAGGGAAGCTGCTACCATCAAACGTTTGCCCTCGTTAGACTCCCCTCCGGAAGCGCTTTCACTGCAAGCTGCAGATTCCCTCCTAACAGCAAGCTTTAGGATAGGGTACTGAATTGAAACTTACTTTCGCATAATATTGCGATTTTGGCAAAGAGAGTATCTCCCGCAGGGAAGCTGCTAACATCAAATGTTTGCCCTCATTAGACTCCCCTCTGGAAGCGCTTTCACTGCAAGCTGCAGATTCCCTCCTAACAGCAAGCTTTAGGATAGGGTACTGAATTGTATCTTAACTGCGGCTAATAAGGCGAATTTGGCAAAGAGAATATCTCCCGCAGGGAAGCTGCTACCATCAAATGTTGGCCCTCATTAGACTCCCCTCTGGAAGCGCTTTCACTGCAAGCTGCAGATTCCCTCCTAACAGCAAGCTTTAGGATAGGGTACTGAATTGTAACTTATCTGCGGCTAATAAGGCGATTTTGGCAAAGAGAATATCTCCCGCAGGGAAGCTGCTACCATCAAATGCTTCCCCTCATTAGACTCCCCTCTGGAAGCGCTTTCACTGCAAGCTGCAGATTCCCTCCTAACAGCAAGCTTTAGGATAGGGTCCTGAATTGTAACGTACTTTCGCCTAATAATGCGATTTTGACAAAGAGAGTATCTCCCGCAGGGAAGCTGCTACCATCAAACGTTTGCCCTCATTAGACTCCCCTCTGGAAGCGCTTTCACTGCAAGCTGCAGATTCCCTCCTAACAGCAAGCTTTAGGATAGGGTACTGAATTGTAACTTACTTTCGCCTAATAATGCGATTTTGGCAAAGAGAGTATCTCCCGCAGGGCAGCTGCTACCATAAAATGTTTGCCCTCATTAGACTCCCCTCTGGAAGCGCTTTCACTGCAAGCTGCAGATTCCCTCCTAACAGCAAGCTTTAGGATAGGGTATTGAATTGTAACTTACTTTCGCCTAATAATGCGATTTTGGCAAAGAGAGTATCTCCCGCAGGGAAGCTGCTACCATCAAATGTTTGCCCTCGTTAGACTCCCCTCTGGAAGCGCTTTCACTGCAAGCTGCAGATTCCCTCCTAACAGCAAGCTTTAGGATAGGGTACTGAATTGTAACTTACTTTCGCCTAATAATGCGATTTTGGAAAAGAGACTATCTCCCGCAGGGAAGCTGCTACCATCAAATGTTTGCCCTCATTAGACTCCCCTCTGGAAGCGCTTTCACTGCAAGCTGCAGATTCCCTCCTAACAGCAAGCTTTAGGATAGGGTACTGAATTGTAACTTAACTGCGGATAATAAGGCGATTATGGCAAAGAGAGTATCTCCCGCAGGGAAGCTGCTACCATCAAATGTTTGCCCTCATTAGACTCCCCTCTGGAAGCGCTTTCACTGCAAGCTGCAGATTCCCTCCTAACAGCAAGCTTTAGGATAGGGTACTGAATTGTAACTTACTTTCGCCTAATAATGCGATTTTGGCAAAGAGAGTATCTCCCGCAGGGAAGCTGCTAACATCAAATGTTTGCCCTCGTTAGACTCCCCTCTGGAAGCGCTTTCACTGCAAGCTGCAGATTCCCTCCTAACAGCAAGCTTTAGGATAGGGTACTGAATTGTAACTTAAATGCGGCTAATAAGGCGCTTTTGGGAAAGATAGTATCTCCCGCAGGGAAGCTGCTACCATCAAATGTTTGCCCTCATTAGACTCCCCTCTGGAAGCGCTTTCACTGCAAGCTGCAGATTCCCTCCTAACAGCAAGCTTTAGGATAGGGTACTGAATTGAAACTTACTTTCGCATAATATTGCGATTTTGGCAAAGAGAGTATCTCCCGCAGGGAAGCTGCTAACATCAAATGTTTGCCCTCATTAGACTCCCCTCTGGAAGCGCTTTCACTGCAAGCTGCAGATTCCCTCCTAACAGCAAGCTTTAGGATAGGGTACTGAATTGTATCTTAACTGCGGCTAATAAGGCGAATTTGGCAAAGAGAATATCTCCCGCAGGGAAGCTGCTACCATCAAATGTTGGCCCTCATTAGACTCCCCTCTGGAAGCACTTTCACTGCAAGCTGCAGATTCCCTCCTAACAGCAAGCTTTAGGATAGGGTACTGAATTGTAACTTATCTGCGGCTAATAAGGCGATTTTGGCAAAGAGAATATCTCCCGCAGGGAAGCTGCTACCATCAAATGCTTCCCCTCATTAGACTCCCCTCTGGAAGCGCTTTCACTGCAAGCTGCAGATTCCCTCCTAACAGCAAGCTTTAGGATAGTGTCCTGAATTGTAACGTACTTTCGCCTAATAATGCGATTTTGACAAAGAGAGTATCTCCCGCAGGGAAGCTGCTACCATCAAACGTTTGCCCTCATTAGACTCCCCTCTGGAAGCGCTTTCACTGCAAGCTGCAGATTCCCTCCTAACAGCAAGCTTTAGGATAGGGTACTGAATTGTAACTTACTTTCGCCTAATAATGCGATTTTGGCAAAGAGAGTATCTCCCGCAGGGCAGCTGCTACCATAAAATGTTTGCCCTCATTAGACTCCCCTCTGGAAGCGCTTTCACTGCAAGCTGCAGATTCCCTCCTAACAGCAAGCTTTAGGATAGGGTATTGAATTGTAACTTACTTTCGCCTAATAATGCGATTTTGGCAAAGAGAGTATCTCCCGCAGGGAAGCTGCTACCATCAAATGTTTGCCCTCGTTAGACTCCCCTCTGGAAGCGCTTTCACTGCAAGCTGCAGATTCCCTCCTAACAGCAAGCTTTAGGATAGGGTACTGAATTGTAACTTAAATGCGGCTAATAAGGCGCTTTTGGGAAAGAGAGTATCTCCCGCAGGGAAGCTGCTACCATCAAATGTTTGCCCTCATTAGACTCCCCTCTGGAAGCGCTTTCACTGCAAGCTGCAGATTCCCTCCTAACAGCAAGCTTTAGGATAGGGTACTGAATTGTAACTTAACTGCGGCTAATAAGGCGAATTTGGCAAAGAGAATATCTCCCGCAGGGAAGCTGCTACCATCAAATGTTGGCCCTCATTAGACTCCCCTCTGGAAGCGCTTTCACTGCAAGCTGCAGATTCCCTCCTAACAGCAAGCTTTAGGATAGGGTACTGAATTGTAACTTATCTGCGGCTAATAAGGCGATTTTGGCAAAGAGAATATCTCCCGCAGGGAAGCTGCTACCATCAAATGCTTCCCCTCATTAGACTCCCCTCTGGAAGCGCTTTCACTGCAAGCTGCAGATTCCCTCCTAACAGCAAGCTTTAGGATAGGGTCCTGAATTGTAACGTACTTTCGCCTAATAATGCGATTTTGACAAAGAGAGTATCTCCCGCAGGGAAGCTGCTACCATCAAACGTTTGCCCTCATTAGACTCCCCTCTGGAAGCGCTTTCACTGCAAGCTGCAGATTCCCTCCTAACAGCAAGCTTTAGGATAGGGTACTGAATTGTAACTTACTTTCGCCTAATAATGCGATTTTGGCAAAGAGAGTATCTCCCGCAGGGCAGCTGCTACCATAAAATGTTTGCCCTCATTAGACTCCCCTCTGGAAGCGCTTTCACTGCAAGCTGCAGATTCCCTCCTAACAGCAAGCTTTAGGATAGGGTATTGAATTGTAACTTACTTTCGCCTAATAATGCGATTTTGGCAAAGAGAGTATCTCCCGCAGGGAAGCTGCTACCATCAAATGTTTGCCCTCGTTAGACTCCCCTCTGGAAGCGCTTTCACTGCAAGCTGCAGATTCCCTCCTAACAGCAAGCTTTAGGATAGGGTACTGAATTGTAACTTACTTTCGCCTAATAATGTGATTTTGGCAAAGAGAGTATCTCCCGCAGGGAAGCTGCTACCATCAAATGTTTGCCCTCATTAGACTCCCCTCTGGAAGCGCTTTCACTGCAAGCTGCAGATTCCCTCCTAACAGCAAGCTTTAGGATAGGGTACTGAATTGTAACTTAACTGCGGATAATAAGGCGATAATGGCAAAGAGAGTATCTCCCGCAGGGAAGCTGCTACCATCAAATGTTTGCCCTCATTAGACTCCCCTCTGGAAGCGCTTTCACTGCAAGCTGCAGATTCCCTCCTAACAGCAAGCTTTAGGATAGGGTACTGAATTGTAACTTACTTTCGCCTAATAATGCGATTTTGGCAAAGAGAGTATCTCCCGCAGGGAAGCTGCTAACATCAAATGTTTGCCCTCGTTAGACTCCCCTCTGGAAGCGCTTTCACTGCAAGCTGCAGATTCCCTCCTAACAGCAAGCTTTAGGATAGGGTACTGAATTGTAACTTAAATGCGGCTAATAAGGCGCTTTTGGGAAAGAGAGTATCTCCCGCAGGGAAGCTGCTACCATCAAATGTTTGCCCTCATTAGACTCCCCTCTGGAAGCGCTTTCACTGCAAGCTGCAGATTCCCTCCTAACAGCAAGCTTTAGGATAGGGTACTGAATTGTAACTTAACTGCGGCTAATAATGATATTTTGGCAAAGAGAATATCTCCCGCAGGGAAGCTGCTACCATCAAATGTTTGCCCTCATTACACTCCCCTCTGGAAGCGCTTTCACTGCAAGCTGCAGATTCCCTCCTAACAGCAAGTTTTAGCATAGGGTACTGAATTGTAAATTACTTTCGCCTAATAATGCGATTTTGGCAAAGAGAGTATCTCCCGCAGGGAAGCTGCTACCATCAAATGTTTGCCCTCATTAGACTCCCCTCTGGAAGCGCTTTCACTGCAAGCTGCAGATTCCCTCCTAACAGCAAGCTTTAGGATATTGTACTGAATTGTAACTTACTTTCGCCTAATAATGCGATTTTGGCAAAGAGAGTATCTCCCGCAGGGAAGCGGATACCATCAAATGTTTGCCCTCGTTAGACTCCCCTCTGGAAGCGCTTTCACTGCAAGCTGCAGATTCCCTCCTAACAGCAAGCTTTAGGATAGGGTACTGAATTGTAACTTAACTGCGGCTAATAAGGCGATTTTGGCAAAGAGAATATCTCCCGCAGGGAAGCTGCTACCATCAAATGTTTGCCCTCATTAGACTCCCCTCTGGAAGCGCTTTCACTGCAAGCTGCAGATTCCCTCCTAATAGCAAGCTTTAGGATAGGGTACTGAATTGTAACTTACTTTCGCCTAATAATGCGATTTTGGCAAAGAGACTATCTCCCGCAGGGAAGCTGCTACCATCCAATGTTTGCCCTCATTAGACTCCCCTCTGGAAGCGCTTTCACTGCAAGCTGCAGATTCCCTCCTAACAGCAAGCTTTAGGATAGGGTACTGAATTGTAACTTACTTTCGCCTAATAATGCGATTTTGGCAAAGAGAGTATCTCCCGCAGGGAAGCTGCTACCATCAAATGTTTCCCCTCATTAGAATCCCCTCTGGAAGCACTTTCACTGCAAGCTGCAGATTCCCTCCTAACAGCAAGCTTTAGGACAGTGTACTGAATTGTATCTTAACAGCGGCTAATAAGGCGATTTTGGCAAATAGAATATCTCCCGCAGGGAAGCTGCTACCATCAAATGTTTGCCCTCATTAGACTCCCCTCTGGAAGCGCTTTCACTGCAAGCTGCAGATTCCCTCCTAACAGCAAGCTTTAGGATAGGGTACTGAATTGTAACTTACTTTCGCCTAATAATGCGATTTTGGGAAAGAGAGTATCTCCCGCAGGGAAGCTGCTACCATCAAATATTTGCCCTCGTTAGACTCCCCTCTGGAAGCGCTTTCACTGCAAGCTGCAGATTCCCTCCTAACAGCAAGCTTTAGGATAGGGTACTGAATTGTAACTTACTTTCACCTAATAATGCGATTTTGGCAAAGAGAGTATCTCCCGCAGGGAAGCTGCTACCATCAAATGCTTGCCCTCATTAGACTCCCCTCTGGAAGCGCTTTCACTGCAAGCTGCAGATTCCCTCCTAACAGCAAGCTTTAGGATAGGGTACTGAATTGTAACTTACTTTCGCCTAATAAGGCGATTTTGGCAAAGAGAGTATCTCCCGCAGGGAAGCTGCTACCATCAAATATTTGCCCTCATTAGACTCCCCTCTGGAAGCGCTTTCACTGCAAGCTGCAGATTCCCTCTTAACAGCAAGCTTTAGGATAGGGTACTGAATTGTAACTTACTTTCGCCTAATAATGCGATTTTGGCAAAGAGAGTATCTCCCGCAGGGAAGCTGCTACCATCAAATGTTTGCCCTCGTTAGACTCCCCTCTGGAAGCGCTTTCACTGCAAGCTGCAGATTCCCTCCTAACAGCAAGCTTTAGGATAGGGTACTGAATTGTAACTTACTTTCGCCTAATAATGCGATTTTGGAAAAGAGACTATCTCCCGCAGGGAAGCTGCTACCATCAAATGTTTGCCCTCATTAGACTCCCCTCTGGAAGCGCTTTCACTGCAAGCTGCAGATTCCCTCCTAACAGCAAGCTTTAGGATAGGGTACTGAATTGTATCTTAACTGCGGCTAATAAGGGGATTTTGGCAAAGAGAGTATCTCCCGCAGGGAAGCTGCTACCATCAAATGTTTGCCCTCATTAGACTCCCCTCTGGAAGCGCTTTCACTGCAAGCTGCAGATTCCCTCCTAACAGCAAGCTTTAGGATAGGGTACTGAATTGTAACTTACTTTCGCCTAATAATGCGATTTTGGCAAAGAGAGTATCTCCCGCAGGGAAGCTGCTAACATCAAATGTTTGCCCTCATTAGACTCCCCTCTGGAAGCGCTTTCACTGCAAGCTGCAGATTCCCTCCTAACAGCAAGCTTTAGGATAGGGTACTGAATTGTAACTTAACTGCGGCTAATAAGGCGATTTTGGCAAAGAGAGTATCTCCCGCAGGGAAGCTACTAACATCAAATATTTGCCCTCATTAGACTCCCCTCTGGAAGCGCTTTCACTGCAAGCTGCAGATTCCCTCCTAACAGCAAGCTTTAGCCTAGGGTACTGAATTGTAACTTACTTTCGCCTAATAATGCGATTTTGGCAAAGAGACTATCTCCCGCAGGGAAGCTGCTACCATCAAACGTTTGCCCTCGTTAGACTCCCCTCTGGAAGCGCTTTCACTGCAAGCTGCAGATTCCCTCCTAACAGCAAGCTTTAGGATAGGGTACTGAATTGTAACTTATCTGCGGCTAATAAGGCGATTTTGGCAAAGAGAATATCTCCCGCAGGGAAGCTGCTACCATCAAATGTTTGCCCTCATTAGACTCCCCTCTGGAAGCGCTTTCACTGCAAGCTGCAGATTCCCTCCTAACAGCAAGCTTTAGGATAGGGTACTGAATTGTAACTTACTTTCGCCTAATAATGCGATTTTGGCAAAGAGAGTATCTCCCGCAGGGAAGCTGCTACCATCAAATGTTTGCCCTCGTTAGACTCCCCTCTGGAAGCGCTTTCACTGCAAGCTGCAGATTCCCTCCTAACAGCAAGCTTTAGGATAGGGTACTGAATTGTAACTTAACTGCGGCTAATAAGGCGCTTTTGGGAAAGAGAGTACCTCCCGCAGGGAAGCTGCTACCATCAAATGTTTGCCCTCATTAGACTCCCCTCTGGAAGCGCTTTCACTGCAAGCTGCAGATTCCCTCCTAACAGCAAGCTTTAGGATAGGGTACTGAATTGTAACTTAACTGCGGCTAATAAGACGATTTTGGCAAAGAGAGTATCTCCCGCAGGGAAGCTGCTACCATCAAACGTTTGCCCTCGTTTGACTCCCCTCCGGAAGCGCTTTCACTGCAAGCTGCAGATTCCCTCCTAACAGCAAGCTTTAGGATAGGGTACTGAATTGAAACTTACTTTCGCATAATATTGCGATTTTGGCAAAGAGAGTATCTCCCGCAGGGAAGCTGCTAACATCAAATGTTTGCCCTCATTAGACTCCCCTCTGGAAGCGCTTTCACTGCAAGCTGCAGATTCCCTCCTAACAGCAAGCTTTAGGATAGGGTACTGAATTGTATCTTAACTGCGGCTAATAAGGCGAATTTGGCAAAGAGAATATCTCCCGCAGGGAAGCTGCTACCATCAAATGTTGGCCCTCATTAGACTCCCCTCTGGAAGCGCTTTCACTGCAAGCTGCAGATTCCCTCCTAACAGCAAGCTTTAGGATAGGGTACTGAATTGTAACTTATCTGCGGCTAATAAGGCGATTTTGGCAAAGAGAATATCTCCCGCAGGGAAGCTGCTACCATCAAATGCTTCCCCTCATTAGACTCCCCTCTGGAAGCGCTTTCACTGCAAGCTGCAGATTCCCTCCTAACAGCAAGCTTTAGGATAGGGTCCTGAATTGTAACGTACTTTCGCCTAATAATGCGATTTTGACAAAGAGAGTATCTCCCGCAGGGAAGCTGCTACCATCAAACGTTTGCCCTCCTTAGACTCCCCTCTGGAAGCGCTTTCACTGCAAGCTGCAGATTCCCTCCTAACAGCAAGCTTTAGGATAGGGTACTGAATTGTAACTTAACTGCGGATAATAAGGCGATTATGGCAAAGAGAGTATCTCCCGCAGGGAAGCTGCTACCATCAAATGTTTGCCCTCATTAGACTCCCCTCTGGAAGCGCTTTCACTGCAAGCTGCAGATTCCCTCCTAACAGCAAGCTTTAGGATAGGGTACTGAATTGTAACTTACTTTCGCCTAATAATGCGATTTTGGCAAAGAGAGTATCTCCCGCAGGGAAGCTGCTAACATCAAATGTTTGCCCTCGTTAGACTCCCCTCTGGAAGCGCTTTCACTGCAAGCTGCAGATTCCCTCCTAACAGCAAGCTTTAGGATAGGGTACTGAATTGTAACTTAAATGCGGCTAATAAGGCGCTTTTGGGAAAGAGAGTATCTCCCGCAGGGAAGCTGCTACCATCAAATGTTTGCCCTCATTAGACTCCCCTCTGGAAGCGCTTTCACTGCAAGCTGCAGATTCCCTCCTAACAGCAAGCTTTAGGATAGGGTACTGAATTGTAACTTAACTGCGGCTAATAATGATATTTTGGCAAAGAGAATATCTCCCGCAGGGAAGCTGCTACCATCAAATGTTTGCCCTCATTACACTCCCCTCTGGAAGCGCTTTCACTGCAAGCTGCAGATTCCCTCCTAACAGCAAGTTTTAGCATAGGGTACTGAATTGTAAATTACTTTCGCCTAATAATGCGATTTTGGCAAAGAGAGTATCTCCCGCAGGGAAGCTGCTACCATCAAATGTTTGCCCTCATTAGACTCCCCTCTGGAAGCGCTTTCACTGCAAGCTGCAGATTCCCTCCTAACAGCAAGCTTTAGGATATTGTACTGAATTGTAACTTACTTTCGCCTAATAATGCGATTTTGGGAAAGAGAGTATCTCCCGCAGGGAAGCGGATACCATCAAATGTTTGCCCTCGTTAGACTCCCCTCTGGAAGCGCTTTCACTGCAAGCTGCAGATTCCCTCCTAACAGCAAGCTTTAGGATAGGGTACTGAATTGTAACTTAACTGCGGCTAATAAGGCGATTTTGGCAAAGAGAATATCTCCCGCAGGGAAGCTGCTACCATCAAATGTTTGCCCTCATTAGACTCCCCTCTGGAAGCGCTTTCACTGCAAGCTGCAGATTCCCTCCTAATAGCAAGCTTTAGGATAGGGTACTGAATTGTAACTTACTTTCGCCTAATAATGCGATTTTGGCAAAGAGAGTATCTCCCGCAGGGAAGCTGCTACCATCCAATGTTTGCCCTCATTAGACTCCCCTCCAGAAGCGCTTTCACTGCAAGCTGCAGATTCCCTCCTAACAGCAAGCTTTAGGATAGGGTACTGAATTGTAACTTACTTTCGCCTAATAATGCGATTTTGGCAAAGAGAGTATCTCCCGCAGGGAAGCTGCTACCATCAAATGTTTCCCCTCATTAGAATCCCCTCTGGAAGCACTTTCACTGCAAGCTGCAGATTCCCTCCTAACAGCAAGCTGTAGGACAGTGTACTGAATTGTATCTTAACAGCGGCTAATAAGGCGATTTTGGCAAATAGAATATCTCCCGCAGGGAAGCTGCTACCATCAAATGTTTGCCCTCATTAGACTCCCCTCTGGAAGCGCTTTCACTGCAAGCTGCAGATTCCCTCCTAACAGCAAGCTTTAGGATAGGGTACTGAATTGTAACTTACTTTCGCCTAATAATGCGATTTTGGGAAAGAGAGTATCTCCCGCAGGGAAGCTGCTACCATCAAATATTTGCCCTCGTTAGACTCCCCTCTGGAAGCGCTTTCACTGCAAGCTGCAGATTCCCTCCTAACAGCAAGCTTTAGGATAGGGTACTGAATTGTAACTTACTTTCACCTAATAATGCGATTTTGGCAAAGAGAGTATCTCCCGCAGGGAAGCTGCTACCATCAAATGCTTGCCCTCATTAGACTCCCCTCTGGAAGCGCTTTCACTGCAAGCTGCAGATTCCCTCCTAACAGCAAGCTTTAGGATAGGGTACTGAATTGTAACTTACTTTCGCCTAATAAGGCGATTTTGGCAAAGAGAGTATCTCCCGCAGGGAAGCTGCTACCATCAAATATTTGCCCTCATTAGACTCCCCTCTGGAAGCGCTTTCACTGCAAGCTGCAGATTCCCTCCTAACAGCAAGCTTTAGGATAGGGTACTGAATTGTAACGTACTTTCGCCTAATAATGCGATTTTGGCAAAGAGAGTATCACCCGCAGGGAAGCTGCTAACATCAAATGTTTGCCCTCGTTAGACTCCCCTCTGGAAGCTCTTTCACTGCAAGCTGCAGATTCCCTCCTAACAGCAAGCTTTAGGATAGGGTACTGAATTGTAACTTACTTTCGCATAATAATGAGATTTTTGCAAAGAGAGTATCTCCGGCAGGAAAGCTGCTACCATCAAATGTTTGCCCTCATTAGACTCCCCTCTGGAAGCGCTTTCACTGCAAGCTGCAGATTCCCTCCTAACAGCAAGCTTTAGCATAGGGTACTGAATTGTAACTTACTTTCGCCTAATAATGCGATTTTGGCAAAGAGAGTATCTCCCGCAGGGAAGATGCTACCATCAAATGTTTGCCCTCATTAGACTCCCCTCTGGAAGCACTTTCACTGCAAGCTGCAGATTCCCTCCTAACAGCAAGCTGTAGGACAGTGTACTCAATTGTAACTTAACTGCGGCTAATAAGGCGATTTTGGCAAAGAGAATATCTCCCGCAGGGAAGCTGCTACCATCAAATGCTTGCCCTCATTAGACTCCCCTCTGGAAGTGCTTTCACTTCAAGCTGCAGATTCCCTCCTAACAGCAAGCTTTAGGATAGTGTACTGAATTGTAACTTACTTTTGCCTAATAATGCGATTTTGGCAAAGAGAGTATCTCCCGCAGGGAAGCTGCTACCATCAAATATTTGCCCTCATTAGACTCCCCTCTGGAAGCGCTTTCACTGCAAGCTGCAGATTCCCTCCTAACAGCAAGCTTTAGGATAGGGTACTGAATTGTAACTTACTTTCGCCTAATAATGCGATTTTGGCAAAGAGACTATCTCCCGCAGGGCAGCTGCTACCATCAAATGTTTGCCCTCGTTAGACTCCCCTCTGGAAGCGCTTTCACTGCAAGCTGCAGATTCCCTCCTAACAGCAAGGTTTAGGATAGGGTACTGAATTGTAACTTACTTTCGCCTAATAATGCGATTTTGGCAAAGAGAGTATCTCCCGCAGGGAAGCGGATACCATCAAATGTTTGCCCTCGTTAGACTCCCCTCTGGAAGCGCTTTCACTGCAAGCTGCAGATTCCCTCCTAACAGCAAGGTTTAGGATAGGGTACTGAATTGTAACTTACTTTCGCCTAATAATGCGATTTTGGCAAAGAGAGTATCTCCCGCAGGGAAGCGGATACCATCAAATGTTTGCCCTCGTTAGACTCCCCTCTGGAAGCGCTTTCACTGCAAGCTGCAGATTCCCTCCTAACAGCAAGCTTTAGGATAGGGTACTGAATTGTAACTTAACTGCGGCTAATAAGGCGATTTTGGCAAAGAGAATATCTCCCGCAGGGAAGCTGCTAACATCAAATGTTTGCCCTCATTAGACTCCCCTCTGGAAGCGCTTTCACTGCAAGCTGCAGATTCCCTCCTAATAGCAAGCTTTAGGATAGGGTACTGAATTGTAACTTACTTTCGCCTAATAATGCGATTTTGGCAAAGAGAGTATCTCCCGCAGGGAAGCTGCTACCATCCAATGTTTGCCCTCATTAGACTCCCCTCCAGAAGCGCTTTCACTGCAAGCTGCAGATTCCCTCCTAACAGCAAGCTTTAGGATAGGGTACTGAATTGTAACTTACTTTCGCCTAATAATGCGATTTTGGCAAAGAGAGTATCTCCCGCAGGGAAGCTGCTACCATCAAATGTTTCCCCTCATTAGAATCCCCTCTGGAAGCACTTTCACTGCAAGCTGCAGATTCCCTCCTAACAGCAAGCTGTAGGACAGTGTACTGAATTGTATCTTAACAGCGGCTAATAAGGCGATTTTGGCAAATAGAATATCTCCCGCAGGGAAGCTGCTACCATCAAATGTTTGCCCTCATTAGACTCCCCTCTGGAAGCGCTTTCACTGCAAGCTGCAGATTCCCTCCTAACAGCAAGCTTTAGGATAGGGTACTGAATTGTAACTTACTTTCGCCTAATAATGCGATTTTGGGAAAGAGAGTATCTCCCGCAGGGAAGCTGCTACCATCAAATATTTGCCCTCGTTAGACTCCCCTCTGGAAGCGCTTTCACTGCAAGCTGCAGATTCCCTCCTAACAGCAAGCTTTAGGATAGGGTACTGAATTGTAACTTACTTTCACCTAATAATGCGATTTTGGCAAAGAGAGTATCTCCCGCAGGGAAGCTGCTACCATCAAATGCTTGCCCTCATTAGACTCCCCTCTGGAAGCGCTTTCACTGCAAGCTGCAGATTCCCTCCTAACAGCAAGCTTTAGGATAGGGTACTGAATTGTAACTTACTTTCGCCTAATAATGCGATTTTGGCAAAGAGAGTATCTCCCGCAGGGAAGCTGCTACCATCAAATGTTTGCCCTCGTTAGACTCCCCTCTGGAAGCGCTTTCACTGCAAGCTGCAGATTCCCTCCTAACAGCAAGCTTTAGGATAGGGTACTGAATTGTAACTTAACTGCGGCTAATAAGGCGCTTTTGGGAAAGAGAGTACCTCCCGCAGGGAAGCTGCTACCATCAAATGTTTGCCCTCATTAGACTCCCCTCTGGAAGCGCTTTCACTGCAAGCTGCAGATTCCCTCCTAACAGCAAGCTTTAGGATAGGGTACTGAATTGTAACTTAACTGCGGCTAATAAGACGATTTTGGCAAAGAGAGTATCTCCCGCAGGGAAGCTGCTACCATCAAACGTTTGCACTCGTTAGACTCCCCTCCGGAAGCGCTTTCACTGCAAGCTGCAGATTCCCTCCTAACAGCAAGCTTTAGGATAGGGTACTGAATTGAAACTTACTTTCGCATAATATTGCGATTTTGGCAAAGAGAGTATCTCCCGCAGGGAAGCTGCTACCATCAAACGTTTGCCCTCATTAGACTCCCCTCTGGAAGCGCTTTCACTGCAAGCTGCAGATTCCCTCCTAACAGCAAGCTTTAGGATAGGGTACTGAATTGTAACTTACTTTCGCCTAATAATGCGATTTTGGCAAAGAGAGTATCTCCCGCAGGGAACCTGCTACCATCAAACGTTTGCCCTCGTTAGACTCCCCTCTGGAAGCGCTTTCACTGCAAGCTGCAGATTCCCTCCTAACAGCAAGCTTTAGGATAGGGTACTGAATTGTAACTTATCTGCGGCTAATAAGGCGATTTTGGCAAAGAGAATATATCCCGCACGGAAGCTGCTACCATCAAATGTTTGCCCTCATTAGACTCCCCTCTGGAAGCGCTTTCACTGCAAGCTGCAGATTCCCTCCTAACAGCAAGCTTTAGGATAGGGTACTGAATTGTAACTTACTTTCGCCTAATAATGCGATTTTGGCAAAGAGAGTATCTCCCGCAGGGAAGCTGCTACCATCAAATGTTTGCCCTCGTTAGACTCCCCTCTGGAAGCGCTTTCACTGCAAGCTGCAGATTCCCTCCTAACAGCAAGCTTTAGGATAGGGTACTGAATTGTAACTTACTTTCGCCTAATAATGCGATTTTGGAAAAGAGACTATCTCCCGCAGGGAAGCTGCTACCATCAAATGTTTGCCCTCATTAGACTCCCCTCTGGAAGCGCTTTCACTGCAAGCTGCAGATTCCCTCCTAACAGCAAGCTTTAGGATAGGGTACTGAATTGTAACTTAACTGCGGATAATAAGGCGATTTTGGCAAAGAGAGTATCTCCCGCAGGGAAGCTGCTACCATCAAATGTTTGCCCTCATTAGACTCCCCTCTGGAAGCGCTTTCACTGCAAGCTGCAGATTCCCTCCTAACAGCAAGCTTTAGGATAGGGTACTGAATTGTAACTTACTTTCGCCTAATAATGCGATTTTGGCAAAGAGAGTATCTCCCGCAGGGAAGCTGCTAACATCAAATGTTTGCCCTCATTAGACTCCCCTCTGGAAGCGCTTTCACTGCAAGCTGCAGATTCCCTCCTAACAGCAAGCTTTAGGATAGGGTACTGAATTGTAACTTAACTGCGGCTAATAAGGCGATTTTGGCAAAGAGAGTATCTCCCGCAGGGAAGCTGCTAACATCAAATATTTGCCCTCATTAGACTCCCCTCTGGAAGCGCTTTCACTGCAAGCTGCAGATTCCCTCCTAACAGCAAGCTTTAGGATAGGGTACTGAATTGTACCTTACTTTCGCCTAATAATGCGATTTTGGCAAAGAGACTATCTCCCGCAGGGAAGCTGCTACCATCAAACGTTTGCCCTCGTTAGACTCCCCTCTGGAAGCGCTTTCACTGCAAGCTGCAGATTCCCTCCTAACAGCAAGCTTTAGGATAGGGTACTGAATTGTAACTTATCTGCGGCTAATAAGGCGATTTTGGCAAAGAGAATATCTCCCGCAGGGAAGCTGCTACCATCAAATGTTTGCCCTCATTAGACTCCCCTCTGGAAGCGCTTTCACTGCAAGCTGCAGATTCCCTCCTAACAGCAAGCTTTAGGATAGGGTACTGAATTGTAACTTACTTTCGCCTAATAATGCGATTTTGGCAAAGAGAGTATCTCCCGCAGGGAAGCTGCTACCATCAAATGTTTGCCCTCGTTAGACTCCCCTCTGGAAGCGCTTTCACTGCAAGCTGCAGATTCCCTCCTAACAGCAAGCTTTAGGATAGGGTACTGAATTGTAACTTAACTGCGGCTAATAAGGCGCTTTTGGGAAAGAGAGTACCTCCCGCAGGGAAGCTGCTACCATCAAATGTTTGCCCTCATTAGACTCCCCTCTGGAAGCGCTTTCACTGCAAGCTGCAGATTCCCTCCTAACAGCAAGCTTTAGGATAGGGTACTGAATTGTAAATTAACTGCGGCTAATAAGACGATTTTGGCAAAGAGAGTATCTCCCGCAGGGAAGCTGCTACCATCAAACGTTTGCCCTCGTTAGACTCCCCTCCGGAAGCGCTTTCACTGCAAGCTGCAGATTCCCTCCTAACAGCAAGCTTTAGGATAGGGTACTGAATTGAAACTTACTTTCGCATAATATTGCGATTTTGGCAAAGAGAGTATCTCCCGCAGGGAAGCTGCTAACATCAAATGTTTGCCCTCATTAGACTCCCCTCTGGAAGCGCTTTCACTGCAAGCTGCAGATTCCCTCCTAACAGCAAGGTTTAGGATAGGGTACTGAATTGTAACTTACTTTCGCCTAATAATGCGATTTTGGCAAAGAGAGTATCTCCCGCAGGGCAGCTGCTACCATCAAATGTTTGCCCTCGTTAGACTCCCCTCTGGAAGCGCTTTCACTGCAAGCTGCAGATTCCCTCCTAACAGCAAGCTTTAGGATAGGGTACTGAATTGTAACTTAACTGCGGCTAATAAGGCGATTTTGGCAAAGAGAATATCTCCCGCAGGGAAGCTGCTACCATCAAATGTTTGCCCTCATTAGACTCCCCTCTGGAAGCGCTTTCACTGCAAACTGCAGATTCCCTCCTAATAGCAAGCTTTAGGATAGGGTACTGAATTGTAACTTACTTTCGCCTAATAATGCGATTTTGGCAAAGAGAGTATCTCCCGCAGGGAAGCTGCTACCATCCAATGTTTGACCTCATTAGACTCCCCTCCAGAAGCGCTTTCACTGCAAGCTGCAGATTCCCTCCTAACAGCAAGCTTTAGGATAGGGTACTGAATTGTAACTTACTTTAGCCTAATAATGCGATTTTGGCAAAGAGAGTATCTCCCGCAGGGAAGCTGCTACCATCAAATGTTTCCCCTCATTAGAATCCCCTCTGGAAGCACTTTCACTGCAAGCTGCAGATTCCCTCCTAACAGCAAGCTGTAGGACAGTGTACTGAATTGTATCTTAACAGCGGCTAATAAGGCGATTTTGGCAAATAGAATATCTCCCGCAGGGAAGCTGCTACCATCAAATGTTTGCCCTCATTAGACTCCCCTCTGGAAGCGCTTTCACTGCAAGCTGCAGATTCCCTCCTAACAGCAAGCTTTAGGATAGGGTACTGAATTGTAACTTACTTTCGCCTAATAATGCGATTTTGGGAAAGAGAGTATCTCCCGCAGGGAAGCTGCTACCATCAAATATTTGCCCTCGTTAGACTCCCCTCTGGAAGCGCTTTCACTGCAAGCTGCAGATTCCCTCCTAACAGCAAGCTTTAGGATAGGGTACTGAATTGTAACTTACTTTCACCTAATAATGCGATTTTGGCAAAGAGAGTATCTCCCGCAGGGAAGCTGCTACCATCAAATGCTTGCCCTCATTAGACTCCCCTCTGGAAGCGCTTTCACTGCAAGCTGCAGATTCCCTCCTAACAGCAAGCTTTAGGATAGGGTACTGAATTGTAACTTACTTTCGCCTAATAAGGCGATTTTGGCAAAGAGAGTATCTCCCGCAGGGAAGCTGCTACCATCAAATATTTGCCCTCATTAGACTCCCCTCTGGAAGCGCTTTCACTGCAAGCTGCAGATTCCCTCCTAACAGCAAGCTTTAGGATAGGGTACTGAATTGTAACGTACTTTCGCCTAATAATGCGATTTTGGCAAAGAGAGTATCACCCGCAGGGAAGCTGCTAACATCAAATGTTTGCCCTCGTTAGACTCCCCTCTGGAAGCTCTTTCACTGCAAGCTGCAGATTCCCTCCTAACAGCAAGCTTTAGGATAGGGTACTGAATTGTAACTTACTTTCGCATAATAATGAGATTTTTGCAAAGAGAGTATCTCCGGCAGGAAAGCTGCTACCATCAAATGTTTGCCCTCATTAGACTCCCCTCTGGAAGCGCTTTCACTGCAAGCTGCAGATTCCCTCCTAACAGCAAGCTTTAGGATAGGGTACTGAATTGTAACTTACTTTCGCCTAATAATGCAATTTTGGCAAAGAGAGTATCTCCCGCAGGGAAGATGCTACCATCAAATGTTTGCCCTCATTAGACTCCCCTCTGGAAGCACTTTCACTGCAAGCTGCAGATTCCCTCCTAACAGCAAGCTGTAGGACAGTGTACTGAATTGTAACTTAACTGCGGCTAATAAGGCGATTTTGGCAAAGAGAATATCTCCCGCAGGGAAGCTGCTACCATCAAATGCTTGCCCTCATTAGACTCCCCTCTGGAAGTGCTTTCACTTCAAGCTGCAGATTCCCTCCTAACAGCAAGCTTTAGGATAGTGTACTGAATTGTAACTTACTTTTGCCTAATAATGCGATTTTGGCAAAGAGAGTATCTCCCGCAGGGAAGCTGCTACCATCAAATATTTGCCCTCATTAGACTCCCCTCTGGAAGCGCTTTCACTGCAAGCTGCAGATTCCCTCCTAACAGCAAGCTTTAGGATAGGGTACTGAATTGTAACTTACTTTCGCCTAATAATGCGATTTTGGCAAAGAGACTATCTCCCGCAGGGCAGCTGCTACCATCAAATGTTTGCCCTCGTTAGACTCCCCTCTGGAAGCGCTTTCACTGCAAGCTGCAGATTCCCTCCTAACAGCAAGGTTTAGGATAGGGTACTGAATTGTAACTTACTTTCGCCTAATAATGCGATTTTGGCAAAGAGAGTATCTCCCGCAGGGAAGCGGATACCATCAAATGTTTGCCCTCGTTAGACTCCCCTCTGGAAGCGCTTTCACTGCAAGCTGCAGATTCCCTCCTAACAGCAAGCTTTAGGATAGGGTACTGAATTGTAACTTAACTGCGGCTAATAAGGCGATTTTGGCAAAGAGAATATCTCCCGCAGGGAAGCTGCTACCATCAAATGTTTGCCCTCATTAGACTCCCCTCTGGAAGCGCTTTCACTGCAAGCTGCAGATTCCCTCCTAATAGCAAGCTTTAGGATAGGGTACTGAATTGTAACTTACTTTCGCCTAATAATGCGATTTTGGCAAAGAGAGTATCTCCCGCAGGGAAGCTGCTACCATCCAATGTTTGCCCTCATTAGACTCCCCTCCAGAAGCGCTTTCACTGCAAGCTGCAGATTCCCTCCTAACAGCAAGCTTTAGGATAGGGTACTGAATTGTAACTTACTTTCGCCTAATAATGCGATTTTGGCAAAGAGAGTATCTCCCGCAGGGAAGCTGCTACCATCAAATGTTTCCCCTCATTAGAATCCCCTCTGGAAGCACTTTCACTGCAAGCTGCAGATTCCCTCCTAACAGCAAGCTGTAGGACAGTGTACTGAATTGTATCTTAACAGCGGCTAATAAGGCGATTTTGGCAAATAGAATATCTCCCGCAGGGAAGCTGCTACCATCAAATGTTTGCCCTCATTAGACTCCCCTCTGGAAGCGCTTTCACTGCAAGCTGCAGATTCCCTCCTAACAGCAAGCTTTAGGATAGGGTACTGAATTGTAACTTACTTTCGCCTAATAATGCGATTTTGGGAAAGAGAGTATCTCCCGCAGGGAAGCTGCTACCATCAAATATTTGCCCTCGTTAGACTCCCCTCTGGAAGCGCTTTCACTGCAAGCTGCAGATTCCCTCCTAACAGCAAGCTTTAGGATAGGGTACTGAATTGTAACTTACTTTCACCTAATAATGCGATTTTGGCAAAGAGAGTATCTCCCGCAGGGAAGCTGCTACCATCAAATGCTTGCCCTCATTAGACTCCCCTCTGGAAGCGCTTTCACTGCAAGCTGCAGATTCCCTCCTAACAGCAAGCTTTAGGATAGGGTACTGAATTGTAACTTACTTTCGCCTAATAAGGCGATTTTGGCAAAGAGAGTATCTCCCGCAGGGAAGCTGCTACCATCAAATATTTGCCCTCATTAGACTCCCCTCTGGAAGCGCTTTCACTGCAAGCTGCAGATTCCCTCCTAACAGCAAGCTTTAGGATAGGGTACTGAATTGTAACGTACTTTCGCCTAATAATGCGATTTTGGCAAAGAGAGTATCACCCGCAGGGAAGCTGCTAACATCAAATGTTTGCCCTCGTTAGACTCCCCTCTGGAAGCTCTTTCACTGCAAGCTGCAGATTCCCTCCTAACAGCAAGCTTTAGGATAGGGTACTGAATTGTAACTTACTTTCGCATAATAATGAGATTTTTGCAAAGAGAGTATCTCCGGCAGGAAAGCTGCTACCATCAAATGTTTGCCCTCATTAGACTCCCCTCTGGAAGCGCTTTCACTGCAAGCTGCAGATTCCCTCCTAACAGCAAGCTTTAGCATAGGGTACTGAATTGTAACTTATCTGCGGCTAATAAGGCGATTTTGGCAAAGAGAATATCTCCCGCAGGGAAGCTGCTACCATCAAATGTTTGCCCTCATTAGACTCCCCTCTGGAAGCGCTTTCACTGCAAGCTGCAGATTCCCTCCTAACAGCAAGCTTTAGGATAGGGTACTGAATTGTAACTTACTTTCGCCTAATAATGCGATTTTGGCAAAGAGAGTATCTCCCGCAGGGAAGCTGCTACCATCAAATGTTTGCCCTCGTTAGACTCCCCTCTGGAAGCGCTTTCACTGCAAGCTGCAGATTCCCTCCTAACAGCAAGCTTTAGGATAGGGTACTGAATTGTAACTTAACTGCGGCTAATAAGGCGCTTTTGGGAAAGAGAGTACCTCCCGCAGGGAAGCTGCTACCATCAAATGTTTGCCCTCATTAGACTCCCCTCTGGAAGCGCTTTCACTGCAAGCTGCAGATTCCCTCCTAACAGCAAGCTTTAGGATAGGGTACTGAATTGCAACTTAACTGCGGCTAATAAGACGATTTTGGCAAAGAGAGTATCTCCCGCAGGGAAGCTGCTACCATCAAACGTTTGCACTCGTTAGACTCCCCTCCGGAAGCGCTTTCACTGCAAGCTGCAGATTCCCTCCTAACAGCAAGCTTTAGGATAGGGTACTGAATTGAAACTTACTTTCGCATAATATTGCGATTTTGGCAAAGAGAGTATCTCCCGCAGGGAAGCTGCTAACATCAAATGTTTGCCCTCATTAGACTCCCCTCTGGAAGCGCTTTCACTGCAAGCTGCAGATTCCCTCCTAACAGCAAGCTTTAGGATAGGGTACTGAATTGTATCTTAACTGCGGCTAATAAGGCGAATTTGGCAAAGAGAATATCTCCCGCAGGGAAGCTGCTACCATCAAATGTTGGCCCTCATTAGACTCCCCTCTGGAAGCGCTTTCACTGCAAGCTGCAGATTCCCTCCTAACAGCAAGCTTTAGGATAGGGTACTGAATTGTAACTTATCTGCGGCTAATAAGGCGATTTTGGCAAAGAGAATATCTCCCGCAGGGAAGCTGCTACCATCAAATGCTTCCCCTCATTAGAATCCCCTCTGGAAGCGCTTTCACTGCAAGCTGCAGATTCCCTCCTAACAGCAAGCTTTAGGATAGGGTCCTGAATTGTAACGTACTTTCGCCTAATAATGCGATTTTGACAAAGAGAGTATCTCCCGCAGGGAAGCTGCTACCATCAAACGTTTGCCCTCATTAGACTCCCCTCTGGAAGCGCTTTCACTGCAAGCTGCAGATTCCCTCCTAACAGCAAGCTTTAGGATAGGGTACTGAATTGTAACTTACTTTCGCCTAATAATGCGATTTTGGCAAAGAGAGTATCTCCCGCAGGGCAGCTGCTACCATAAAATGTTTGCCCTCATTAGACTCCCCTCTGGAAGCGCTTTCACTGCAAGCTGCAGATTCCCTCCTAACAGCAAGCTTTAGGATAGGGTATTGAATTGTAACTTACTTTCGCCTAATAATGCGATTTTGGCAAAGAGAGTATCTCCCGCAGGGAAGCTGCTACCATCAAATGTTTGCCCTCGTTAGACTCCCCTCTGGAAGCGCTTTCACTGCAAGCTGCAGATTCCCTCCTAACAGCAAGCTTTAGGATAGGGTACTGAATTGTAACTTACTTTCGCCTAATAATGCGATTTTGGCAAAGAGACTATCTCCCGCAGGGAAGCTGCTACCATCAAATGTTTGCCCTCATTAGACTCCCCTCTGGAAGCGCTTTCACTGCAAGCTGCAGATTCCCTCCTAACAGCAAGCTTTAGGATAGGGTACTGAATTGTAACTTAACTGCGGATAATAAGGCGATTATGGCAAAGAGAGTATCTCCCGCAGGGAAGCTGCTACCATCAAATGTTTGCCCTCATTAGACTCCCCTCTGGAAGCGCTTTCACTGCAAGCTGCAGATTCCCTCCTAACAGCAAGCTTTAGGATAGGGTACTGAATTGTAACTTACTTTCGCCTAATAATGCGATTTTGGCAAAGAGAGTATCTCCCGCAGGGAAGCTGCTAACATCAAATGTTTGCCCTCGTTAGACTCCCCTCTGGAAGCGCTTTCACTGCAAGCTGCAGATTCCCTCCTAACAGCAAGCTTTAGGATAGGGTACTGAATTGTAACTTAAATGCGGCTAATAAGGCGCTTTTGGGAAAGAGAGTATCTCCCGCAGGGAAGCTGCTACCATCAAATGTTTGCCCTCATTAGACTCCCCTCTGGAAGCGCTTTCACTGCAAGCTGCAGATTCCCGCCTAACAGCAAGCTTTAGGATAGGGTACTGAATTGTAACTTAACTGCGGCTAATAATGATATTTTGGCAAAGAGAATATCTCCCGCAGGGAAGCTGCTACCATCAAATGTTTGCCCTCATTACACTCCCCTCTGGAAGCGCTTTCACTGCAAGCTGCAGATTCCCTCCTAACAGCAAGTTTTAGCATAGGGTACTGAATTGTAAATTACTTTCGCCTAATAATGCGATTTTGGCAAAGAGAGTATCTCCCGCAGGGAAGCTGCTACCATCAAATGTTTGCCCTCATTAGACTCCCCTCTGGAAGCGCTTTCACTGCAAGCTGCAGATTCCCTCCTAACAGCAAGCTTTAGGATATTGTACTGAATTGTAACTTACTTTCGCCTAATAATGTGATTTTGGCAAAGAGAGTATCTCCCGCAGGGAAGCGGATACCATCAAATGTTTGCCCTCGTTAGACTCCCCTCTGGAAGCGCTTTCACTGCAAGCTGCAGATTCCCTCCTAACAGCAAGCTTTAGGATAGGGTACTGAATTGTAACTTAACTGCGGCTAATAAGGCGATTTTGGCAAAGAGAATATCTCCCGCAGGGAAGCTGCTACCATCAAATGTTTGCCCTCATTAGACTCCCCTCTGGAAGCGCTTTCACTGCAAGCTGCAGATTCCCTCCTAATAGCAAGCTTTAGGATAGGGTACTGAATTGTAACTTACTTTCGCCTAATAATGCGATTTTGGCAAAGAGAGTATCTCCCGCAGGGAAGCTGCTACCATCCAATGTTTGCCCTCATTAGACTCCCCTCCAGAAGCGCTTTCACTGCAAGCTGCAGATTCCCTCCTAACAGCAAGCTTTAGGATAGGGTACTGAATTGTAACTTACTTTCGCCTAATAATGCGATTTTGGCAAAGAGAGTATCTCCCGCAGGGAAGCTGCTACCATCAAATGTTTACCCTCATTAGAATCCCCTCTGGAAGCACTTTCACTGCAAGCTGCAGATTCCCTCCTAACAGCAAGCTGTAGGACAGTGTACTGAATTGTATCTTAACAGCGGCTAATAAGGCGATTTTGGCAAATAGAATATCTCCCGCAGGGAAGCTGCTACCATCAAATGTTTGCCCTCATTAGACTCCCCTCTGGAAGCGCTTTCACTGCAAGCTGCAGATTCCCTCCTAACAGCAAGCTTTAGGATAGGGTACTGAATTGTAACTTACTTTCGCCTAATAATGCGACTTTGGCAAAGAGAGTATCTCCCGCAGGGAAGCTGCTACCATCAAATATTTGCCCTCGTTAGACTCCCCTCTGGAAGCGCTTTCACTGCAAGCTGCAGATTCCCTCCTAACAGCAAGCTTTAGGATAGGGTACTGAATTGTAACTTACTTTCACCTAATAATGCGATTTTGGCAAAGAGAGTATCTCCCGCAGGGAAGCTGCTACCATCAAATGCTTGCCCTCATTAGACTCCCCTCTGGAAGCGCTTTCACTGCAAGCTGCAGATTCCCTCCTAACAGCAAGCTTTAGGATAGGGTACTGAATTGTAACTTACTTTCGCCTAATAAGGCGATTTTGGCAAAGAGAGTATCTCCCGCAGGGAAGCTGCTACCATCAAATATTTGCCCTCATTAGACTCCCCTCTGGAAGCGCTTTCACTGCAAGCTGCAGATTCCCTCCTAACAGCAAGCTTTAGGATAGGGTACTGAATTGTAACGTACTTTCGCCTAATAATGCGATTTTGGCAAAGAGAGTATCACCCGCAGGGAAGCTGCTAACATCAAATGTTTGCCCTCGTTAGACTCCCCTCTGGAAGCTCTTTCACTGCAAGCTGCAGATTCCCTCCTAACAGCAAGCTTTATGATAGGGTACTGAATTGTAACTTACTTTCGCATAATAATGAGATTTTTGCAAAGAGAGTATCTCCGGCAGGAAAGCTGCTACCATCAAATGTTTGCCCTCATTAGACTCCCCTCTGGAAGCGCTTTCACTGCAAGCTGCAGATTCCCTCCTAACAGCAAGCTTTAGCATAGGGTACTGAATTGTAACTTACTTTCGCCTAATAATGCGATTTTGGCAAAGAGAGTATCTCCCGCAGGGAAGATGCTACCATCAAATGTTTGCCCTCATTAGACTCCCCTCTGGAAGCACTTTCACTGCAAGCTGCAGATTCCCTCCTAACAGCAAGCTGTAGGACAGTGTACTGAATTGTAACTTAACTGCGGCTAATAAGGCGATTTTGTCAAAGAGAATATCTCCCGCAGGGAAGCTGCTACCATCAAATGCTTGCCCTCATTAGACTCCCCTCTGGAAGTGCTTTCACTTCAAGCTGCAGATTCCCTCCTAACAGCAAGCTTTAGGATAGTGTACTGAATTGTAACTTACTTTCGCCTAATAATGCGATTTTGGCAAAGAGAGTATCTCCCGCAGGGAAGCTGCTACCATCAAATATTTGCCCTCATTAGACTCCCCTCTGGAAGCGCTTTCACTGCAAGCTGCAGATTCCCTCCTAACAGCAAGCTTTAGGATAGGGTACTGAATTGTAACTTAACTGCGGCTAATAAGGCGATTTTGGCAAAGAGAATATCTCCCGCAGGGAAGCTGCTACCATCAAATGTTTGCCCTCATTAGACTCCCCTCTGGAAGCGCTTTCACTGCAAGCTGCAGATTCCCTCCTAATAGCAAGCTTTAGGATAGGGTACTGAATTGTAACTTACTTTCGCCTAATAATGCGATTTTGGCAAAGAGAGTATCTCCCGCAGGGAAGCTGCTACCATCCAATGTTTGCCCTCATTAGACTCCCCTCCAGAAGCGCTTTCACTGCAAGCTGCAGATTCCCTCCTAACAGCAAGCTTTAGGATAGGGTACTGAATTGTAACTTACTTTCGCCTAATAATGCGATTATGGCAAAGAGAGTATCTCCCGCAGGGAAGCTGCTACCATCAAATGTTTCCCCTCATTAGAATCCCCTCTGGAAGCACTTTCACTGCAAGCTGCAGATTCCCTCCTAACAGCAAGCTGTAGGACAGTGTACTGAATTGTATCTTAACAGCGGCTAATAAGGCGATTTTGGCAAATAGAATATCTCCCGCAGGGAAGCTGCTACCATCAAATGTTTGCCCTCGTTAGACTCCCCTCTGGAAGCGCTTTCACTGCAAGCTGCAGATTCCCTCCTAACAGCAAGCTTTAGGATAGGGTACTGAATTGTAACTTACTTTCACCTAATAATGCGATTTTGGCAAAGAGAGTATCTCCCGCAGGGAAGCTGCTACCATCAAATGCTTGCCCTCATTAGACTCCCCTCTGGCAGCGCTTTCACTGCAAGCTGCAGATTCCCTCCTAACAGCAAGCTTTAGGATAGGGTACTGAATTGTAACTTACTTTCGCATAATAAGGCGATTTTGGCAAAGAGAGTATCTCCCGCAGGGAAGCTGCTACCATCAAATATTTGCCCTCATTAGACTCCCCTCTGGAAGCGCTTTCACTGCAAGCTGCAGATTCCCTCCTAACAGCAAGCTTTAGGATAGGGTACTGAATTGTAACTTACTTTCGCCTAATAATGCGATTTTGGCAAGAGACTATCTCCCGCAGGGCAGCTGCTACCATCAAATGTTTGCCCTCGTTAGACTCCCCTCTGGAAGCGCTTTCACTGCAAGCTGCAGATTCCCTCCTAACAGCAAGCTTTAGGATAGGGTACTGAATTGTAACTTACTTTCGCCTGATAATGCGATTTTGGCAAAGAGAGTATCTCCCACAGGGAAGCTGCTACCATCAAATGTTTGCCCTCATTAGACTCCCCTCTGGAAGCGCTTTCACTGCAAGCTGCAGATTCCCTCCTAACAGCAAGCTTTAGGATAGGGTACTGAATTGTAACTTAACTGCGGCTCATAAGGCGATTTTGGCAAAGAGAGTATCTCCCGCAGGGAAGCTGCTACCATCAAATGCTTCCCCTCATTAGACTCCCCTCTGGAAGCGCTTTCACTGCAAGCTGCAGATTCCCTCCTAACAGCAAGCTTTAGGATAGGGTACTGAATTGTAACTTAACTGCGGCTAATAAGGCGCTTTTGGGAAAGAGAGTATCTCCCGCAGGGAAGCTGCTACCATCAAATGTTTGCCCTCATTAGACTCCCCTCTGGAAGCGCTTTCACTGCAAGCTGCAGATTCCCTCCTAACAGCAAGCTTTAGGATAGGGTACTGAATTGTAACTTACTTTCGCCTAATAAGGCGATTTTGGCAAAGAGAGTATGTCCCGCAGGGAAGCTGCTACCATCAAATGTTTGCCCTCATTAGACTCCCCTCTGGAAGCGCTTTCACTGCAAGCTGCAGATTCCCTCCTAACAGCAAGCTTTAGGATAGGGTACTGAATTGTAACTTACTTTCGCCTAATAATGCGATTTTGGCAAAGAGAGTATCTCCCGCAGAGAAGCTATTACCATCAAATGTTTGCCCTCGTTAGACTACCCTCTGGAAGCGCATTCACTGCAAGCTGCAGATTCCCTCCTAACAGCAAGCTTTAGGATAGGTACTGAATTGTAACTTACTTTCGCCTAATAATGCGATTTTGGTAAAGATATTATCTCCCGCAGGGAAGCTGCTACCATCAAATGTTTGCCCTCATTAGACTCCCCTCTGGAAGCGCTTTCACTGCAAGCTGCAGATTCCCTCCTAACAGCAAGCTTTAGGATAGGGTACTGAATTGTAACTTAACTGCGGCTAATAAGGCGATTTCGGCAAAGAGAATATCTCCCGCAGGGAAGCTGCTACCATCAAATATTTGCCCTCATTAGACTCCCCTCTGGAAGCGCTTTCACTGCAAGCTGCAGATTCCCTCCTAACAGCAAGCTTTAGGATAGGGTACTGAATTGTAACTTACTTTCGCTTAATAATGCGATTTTGGCAAAGAGAATATCACCCGCAGGGAAGCTGCTACCATCAAATGTTTGCCCTCATTAGACTCCCCTCTGGAAGCGCTTTCACTGCAAGCTGCAGAATCCCTCCTAACAGCAAGCTTTAGGATAAGGTACTGAATTGTAACTTACTTTCGCCTAATAATGCGATTTTGGCAAAGAGAGTATCTCCCGCAGGGAAGCTGCTACCATCAAATGCTTCCCCTCATTAGACTCCCCTCTGGAAGCGCTTTCACTGCAAGCTTCAGATTCCCTCCTAACAGCAAGCTTTAGGATAGGGTACTGAATTGTAACTTACTTTCGCCTAATAATGCGATTTTGGCAAAGAGAGTATCTCCTGCAGGGAAGCTGCTACCATCAAATGTTTGCCCTCATTAGACTCCCCTCTGGAAGCGCTTTCACTGCAAGCTGCAGATTCCCTCCTAACAGCAAGCTTTAGGATAGGGTACTGAATTGTAACTTAACTGCGGCTAATAAGGCGATTTTGTCAAAGAGAATATCTCCTGCAGGGAAGATGCTACCATCAAATGTTTGCCCTCATTAGACTCCCCTCTGGAAGCGCTTTCACTGCAAGCTGCAGATTCCCTCCTAACAGCAAGCTTTAGGATAGGGTACTGAATTGTAACTTACTTTCGCCTAATAATGCGATTTTGGCAAACAGAGTATCTCCCGCAGGGAAGATGCTACCATCAAATGTTTGCCCTCATTAGACTCCCCTCTGGAAGCACTTTCACTGCAAGCTGCAGATTCCCTCCTAACAGCAAGCTTTAGGACAGTGTACTGAAATGTAACTTAACAGCGGCTAATAAGGCGATTTTGGCAAATAGAATATCTCCCGCAGGGAAGCTGCTACCATCAAATGTTTGCCCTCATTAGACTCCCCTCTGGAAGTGCTTTCACTGCAAGCTGCAGATTCCCTCCTAACAGCAAGCTTTAGGATAGGGTACTGAATTGTAACTTACTTTCGCCTAATAATGCGATTTTGTCAAAGAGAGTATCTCCCGCAGGGAATCTGCTACCATCAAATATTTGCCCTCGTTAGACTCCCCTCTGGAAGCGCTTTCACTGCAAGCTGCAGATTCCCTCCTAACAGCAAGATTTAGGATAGGGTACTGAATTGTAACTTACTTTCACCTAATAATGCGATTATGGCAAAGAGAGTCTCTCCCGCAGGGAAGCTGCTACCATCAAATGTTTGCCCTCGTTAGACTCCCCTCTGGAAGCGCTTTCACTGCAAGCTGCAGATTCCCTCCTAACAGCAAGCTTTAGGATAGGGTACTGAATTGTAACTTACTTTCGCCTAATAATGCGATTTTGGCAAAGAGAGTATCTCCCGCAGGGAAGCTGCTACCATCAAATATTTGCCCTCATTAGACTCCCCTCTGGAAGCGCTTTCACTGCAAGCTGCAGATTCCCTCCTAACAGCAAGCTTTAGGATAGGGTACTGAATTGTAACTTACTTTCGCCTAATAATGCGATTTTGACAAAGAGAGTATCACCCGCAGGGAAGCTGCTAACATCAAATGTTTGCCCTCGTTAGACTCCCCTCTGGAAGCTCTTTCACTGCAAGCTGCAGATTCCCTCCTAACAGCAAGCTTTAGGATAAGGTACTGAATTGTATCTTACTTTCGCATAATAATGAGATTTTTGCAAAGAGAGTATCTCCGGCAGGAAAGCTGCTACCATCAAATGTTTACCCTCATTAGACTCCCCTCTGGAAGCGCTTTCACTGCAAGCTGCAGATTCCCTCCTAACAGCAAGCTTTAGGATAGGGTACTGAATTGTAACTTACATTCGCCTAATAATGCGATTTTGGAAAAGAGAGTATCTCCCGCAGGGAAGCTGCTACCATCAAATATTTGCCCTCATTAGACTCCCCTCTGGAAGCGCTTTCACAGCAAGCTGCAGATTCCTCCTAACAGCAAGCTTTAGCATAGGGTACTGAATTGTAACTTAACTGCGGCTAATAATGCGATTTTGGCAAAGAGAGTATCTCCCGCAGGGAAGATGCTACCATCAAATGTTTGCCCTCATTAGACTCCCCTCTGGAAGCACTTTCACTGCAAGCTGCAGATTCCCTCCTAACAGCAAGCTGTAGGACAGTGTACTGAATTGTAACTTAACTGCGGCTAATAGTGCGATTATGGCAAAGAGAATATCTCCCGCAGGGAAGCTGCTACCATCAAATGTTTGCCCTCGTTAGACTACCCTCTGGAAGTGCATTCACTGCAAGCTGCAGATTCCCTCCTAACAGCAAGCTTTAGGATAGGGTACTGAATTGTAATTTACTTTCGCCTAATAATGTGATTTTGGCAAAGAGAGTATCTCCCGCAGGGCAGCTGCTACCATCAAATGTTTGCCCTCATTAGACTCCCCTCTTGAAGCGCTTTCACTGCAAGCTGCAGATTCCCTCCTAACAGCAAGCTTTAGGATAAGGTACTGAATTGTAACTTACTTTCGCCTGATAATGCGATTTTGGCAAAGAGATTATCTCCCGCAGGGAAGCTGCTACCATCAAATGTTTGCCCTCCTTAGACTCCCCTCTGGAAGTGCTTTCACTGCAAGCTGCAGATTCCCTCCTAACAGCAAGCTTTAGGATAGGGTACTGAATTGTAACTTACTTTCGCCTAATAATGCGATTTTGGCAAAGAGAGTATCTCCCGCAGGGAAACTGCTACCATCAAATGTTTGCCCTCATTACACTCCCCTCTGGAAGCGCTTTCACTGCAAGCTGCAGATTCCCTCCTAACAGCAAGCTTTAGGTTAGGGTACTGAATTGTAACTTAACTGCGGCTAATAAGGCGATTTTGACAAAGAGAATATCTCCCGCAGGGAAGCTGTTACCATCAAATATTTGCCCTCATTAGACTCCCCTCTGGAAGCGCTTTCACTGCAAGCTGCAGATTCCCTCCTAACAGCAAGCTTTAGGATAGGGTACTGAATTGTAACTTAACTGCGGCTAATAAGGCGATTTCGGCAAAGAGAATATCTCCCGCAGGGAAGCTGCTACCATCAAATATTTGCCCTCATTAGACTCCCCTCTGGAAGCGCTTTCACTGCAAGCTGCAGATTCCCTCCTAACAGCAAGCTTTAGGATAGGGTACTGAATTGTAACTTACTTTCGCTTAATAATGCGATTTTGGCAAAGAGACTATCTCCCGCAGGGAAGCTGCTACCATCAAATGTTTGCCCTCATTAGACTCCCCTCTGGAAGTGCTTTCACTGCAAGCTGCAGATTCCCTCCTAACAGCAAGCTTTAGGATAGGGTACTGAATTGTAACTTACTTTCGCCTAATAATGCGATTTTGGCAAAGAGAGTATCTCCCGCAGGGAAACTGCTACCATCAAATGTTTGCCCTGATTACACTCCCCTCTGGAAGCGCTTTCACTGCAAGCTGCAGATTCCCTCCTAACAGCAAGCTTTAGGATAGGGTACTGAATTGTAACTTAACTGCGGCTAATAAGGCGATTTTGGCAAAGAGAATATCTCCCGCAGGGAAGCTGTTACCATCAAATATTTGCCCTCATTAGACTCCCCTCTGGAAGCGCTTTCACTGCAAGCTGCAGATTCCCTCCTAACAGCAAGCTTTACGATAGGGTACTGAATTGTAACTTACTTTCGCCTAATAATGCGATTTTGGCAAAGAGAGTATCTCCCGCAGGGAAGCTGCTACCATCAAATGTTTGCCCTCGTTAGACTCCCCTCTGGAAGCGCTTTCACTGCAAGCTGCAGATTCCCTCCTAACAACAAGCTTTAGGATAGGGTACTGAATTGTAACTTACTTTCGCCTAATAATGCGATTTTGGCAAAGAGAGTATCTCCCGCAGGGAAGCTGCTACCATCAAATGTTTGCTCTCATTAGACTCCCCTCTGGAAGCGCTTTCACTGCAAGCTGCAGATTCCCTCCTAACAGCAAGCTTTAGGATAGGGTACTGAATTGTAACTTGCTTTCGCCTAATAATGCGATTTTGGTAAAGAGATAATCTCCCGCAGGGAAGATGCTACCATCAAATGTTTGCCCTCCTTAGACTCCCCTCTGGAAGCGCTTTCACTGCAAGCTGCAGATTCCCTCCTAACAGCAAGCTTTAGGATAGGGTACTGAATTGTAACTTACTTTCGCTTAATAATGCGATTTTGGCAAAGAGAATATCTCCCGCAGGGAAGCTGCTACCATCAAATGTTTGCCCTCATTAGACTCCCCTCTGGTAGCGCTTTCACTGCAAGCTGCAGAATCCCTCCTAACAGCAAGCTTTAGGATAAGGTACTGAATTGTAACTTACTTTCGCCTAATAATGCGATTTTGGCAAAGAGAGTATCTCCCGCAGGGAAGCTGCTACCATCAAATGTTTGCCCTCATTACACTCCTCTCTGGAAGCGCTTTCACTGCAAGCTGCAGATTCCCTCCTAACAGCAAGCTTTAGGATAGGGTACGGAATTGTAACTTAACTGCGGCTAATAATGCGATTTTGGCAAAGAGAGTATCTCCCGCAGGGAAGCTGCTACCATCAAATGTTTGCCCTCATTAGACTCCCCTCTGGAAGCGCTTTCACTGCAAGCTGCAGATTCCCTCCTAACAGCAAGCTTTAGGATAGTGTACTGAATTGTAACTTACTTTCGCCTAATAATGCGATTTTGGCAAAGAGAGTATCACCCGCAGGGAAGCTGCTACCATCAAATGTTTGCCCTCATTAGACTCCCCTCTGGAAGCTCTTTCACTGCAAGCTGCAGATTCCCTCCTAACAGCAAGCTTTAGGATAGGGTACTGAATTGTAACTTAACTGCGGCTAATAAGGCGAATTTGGCAAAGAGAATATCTCCCGCAGGGAAGCTGCTACCATCAAATGTTTGCCCTCATTAGACTCCCCTCTGGAAGCGCTTTCACTGCAAGCTGCAGATTCCCTCCTAACAGCAAGCTTTAGGATAGGGTACTGAATTGTAACTTACTTTCGCCTAATAATGCGATTTTGGAAAAGAGAGTATCTCCCGCAGGGCAGCTGCTACCATCAAATGTTTGCCCTCATTACACTCCCCTCTGGAAGCGCTTTCACGGCAAGCTGCAGATTCCCTCCTAACAGCAAGCTTTAGCATAGGGTACTGCATTGTAACTTACTTTTGCCTAATAGTGCGATTTTGGCAAAGAGAGTATCTCCCGCAGGGAAGCTGCTACCATCAAATATTTGCCCTCATTAGACTCCCCTCTGGAAGCGCTTTCACTGCAAGCTGCAGATTCCCTCCTAACAGCAAGCTTTAGGATAGGGTACTGAATTGTAACTTACTTTCGCCTAATAATGCGATTTTGGCAAAGAGAGTATCTCCCGCAGGGAAGCTGCTACCATCAAATGCTTCCCCTCATTAGACTCCCCTCTGGAAGCGCTTTCACTGCAAGCTTCAGATTCCCTCCTAACAGCAAGCTTTAGCATAGGGTACTGAATTGTAACTTACTTTCGCCTAATAATGCGATTTTGGCAAAGAGAGTATCTCCTGCAGGGAAGCTGCTACCATCAAATGTTTGCCCTCATTAGACTCCCCTCTGGAAGCGCTTTCACTGCAAGCTGCAGATTCCCTCCTAACAACAAGATTTAGGATAGGGTACTGAATTGTATCTTACTTTCGCATAATAATGCGATTTTGTAAAAGAGACTATCTCCCGCAGGGAAGCTGCTACCATCAAATATTTGCCCTCATTAGACTCCCCTCTGGAAGCGCTTTCACTGCAAGCTGCAGATTCCCTCCTAACAGCAAGCTTTAGGATAGGGTACTGAATTGTAACTTACTTTCACCTAATAATGCGATTTTGGCAAAGAGAGTATCTCCCGCAGGGAAGCTGCTACCATCAAATGCTTCCCCTCATTAGACTCCCCTCTGGAAGCGCTTTCACTGCAAGCTGCAGATTCCCTCCTAACAGCAAGCTTTAGCATAGGGTACTGAATTGTAACTTACTTTCGCATAATAATGCGATTTTGGCAAAGAGACTATCTCCCGCAGGGAAGCTGCTACCATCAAATGTTTGCCCTCATTAGATTCCCCTCTGGAAGCGCTTTCACTGCAAGCTGCAGATTCCCTCCTAACAACAAGCTTTAGGATAGGGTACTGAATTGTAACTTACTTTCGCATAATAATGCGATTTTGGCAAAGAGAATATCTCCCGCAGGGAAGCTGCTACCATCAAATGTTTGCCCTCATTAGACTCCCCTCTGGAAGCGCTTTCACTGCAAGCTGCAGATTCCCTCCTAACAGCAAGCTTTAGCCTAGGGTACTGAATTGTAACTTAACTGCGGCTAATAAGGCGATTTTGGCAAAGAGACTATCTCCCGCAGGGAAGCTGCTACCATCAAATGTTTGCCCTCATTAGACTCCACTCTGGAAGCGCTTTCACTGCAAGCTGCAGATTCCCTCCTAACAGCAAGCTTTAGGATAAGGTACTGAATTGTAACTTACTTTCGCCTAATAATGCGATTTTGGCAAAGAGAGTATCTCCCGCAGGGAAGCTGCTACCATCAAATGTTTGCCCTCATTAGACTCCCCTCTGGAAGTGCTTTCACTGCAAGCAGCAGATTCCCTCCTAACAGCAAGCTTTAGGATAGGGTACTGAATTGTAACTTACTTTCGCCTAATAATGCGATTTTGGCAAAGAGAGTATCTCCCGCAGGGAAGCTGCTACCATCAAATGTTTGCCCTCATTAGACTACCCTCTGGAAGCGCTTTCACTGCAAGCTGCAGATTCCCTCCTAACAGCAAGCTTTAGGATAGGGTACTGAATTGAAACTTAACTGCGGCTCATAAGGCGATTTTGGCAAAGAGAGTATCTCCCGCAGGGAAGCTGCTACCATCAAATATTTGCCCTCATTAGACTCCCCTCTGGAAGCGCTTTCACTGCAAGCTGCAGATTCCCTCCTAACAGCAAGCTTTAGGATAGGGTACTGAATTGTAACTTACTTTCGCCTAATAATGCGATTTTGGCAAAGAGAGTATCTCCCGCAGGGAAGCTGCTACCATCAAATGTTTGCCCTCGTTAGACTCCCCTCTGGAAGCGCTTTCACTGCAAGCTGCAGATTCCCTCCTAACAGCAAGCTTTAGGATAGGGTACTGAATTGTAACTTACTTTCGCCTAATAAGGCGATTTTGGCAAAGAGAGTATCTCCCGCAGGGAAGCTGCTACCATCAAATGTTTGCCCTCATTAGACTCCCCTCTGGAAGCGCTTTCACTGCAAGCTGCAGATTCCCTCCTAACAGCAAGCTTTAGGATAGGGTACTGAATTGTAACTTACTTTCGCCTAATAATGCGATATCGGCAAAGAGAGTATCACCCGCAGAGAAGCTATTACCATCAAATGTTTGCCCTCGTTAGACTACCCTCTGGAAGCGCATTCACTGCAAGCTGCAGATTCCCTCCTAACAGCAAGCTTTAGGATAGGTACTGAATTGTAACTTACTTTCGCCTAATAATGCGATTTTGGTAAAGAGATTATCTCCCGCAGGGAAGCTGCTACCATCAAATGTTTGCCCTCATTAGACTCCCCTCTGGAAGCGCTTTCACTGCAAGCTGCAGATTCCCTCCTAACAGCAAGCTTTAGGATAGGGTACTGAATTGTAACTTAACAGCGGCTAATAAGGCGATTTCGGCAAAGAGAATATCTCCCGCAGGGAAGCTGCTACCATCAAATATTTGCCCTCATTAGACTCCCCTCTGGAAGCGCTTTCACTGCAAGCTGCAGATTCCCTCCTAACAGCAAGCTTTAGGATAGGGTACTGAATTGTAACTTACTTTCGCTTAATAATGCGATTTTGGCAAAGAGAATATCTCCCGCAGGGAAGCTGCTACCATCAAATGTTTGCCCTCATTAGACTCCCCTCTGGAAGCGCTTTCACTGCAAGCTGCAGAATCCCTCCTAACAGCAAGCTTTAGGATAAGGTACTGAATTGTAACTTACTTTCGCCTAATAATGCGATTTTGGCAAAGAGACTATCTCCCGCAGGGAAGCTGCTACCATCAAATGTTTGCCCTCATTAGACTCCCCTCCGGAAGCGTTTTCACTGCAAGCTGCAGATTCCCTCCTAACAGCAAGCTTTAGGATAGGGTACTGAATTGTAACTTACTTTCGCCTAATAATGCGATTTTGGCAAAGAGAGTATCTCCCGCAGGGAAGCTGCTACCATCAAATGTTTGCCCTCATTACACTCCCCTCTGGAAGCGCTTTCACTGCAAGCTGCAGATTCCCTCCTAACAGCAAGCTTTAGGATAGGGTACGGAATTGTAACTTAACTGCGGCTAATAATGCGATTTTGGCAAAGAGAGTATCTCCCGCAGGGAAGCTGCTACCATCAAATGTTTGCCCTCATTAGACTCCCCTCTGGAAGCGCTTTCACTGCAAGCTGCAGATTCCCTCCTAACAGCAAGCTTTAGGATAGGGTACTGAATTGTAACTTACTTTCGCCTAATAATGCGATTTTGGCAAAGAGAGTATCACCCGCAGGGAAGCTGCTAACATCAAATGTTTGCCCTCATTAGACTCCCCTCTGGAAGCTCTTTCACTGCAAGCTGCAGATTCCCTCCTAACAGCAAGCTTTAGGATAGGGTACTGAATTGTAACTTAACTGCGGCTAATAAGGCGAATTTGGCAAAGAGAATATCTCCCGCAGGGAAGCTGCTACCATCAAATGTTTGCCCTCATTAGACTCCCCTCTGGAAGCGCTTTCACTGCAAGCTGCAGATTCCCTCCTAACAGCAAGCTTTAGGATAGGGTACTGAATTGTAACTTACTTTCGCCTAATAATGCGATTTTGGCAAAGAGAGTATCTCCCGCAGGGAAGCTGCTACCATCAAATGTTTGCCCTCATTACACTCCCCTCTGGAAGCGCTTTCACGGCAAGCTGCAGATTCCCTCCTAACAGCAAGCTTTAGCATAGGGTACTGCATTGTAACTTAATTTCGCCTAATAATGCGATTTTGGCAAAGAGAGTATCTCCCGCAGGGAAGCTGCTACCATCAAATATTTGCCCTCATTAGACTCCCCTCTGGAAGCGCTTTCACTGCAAGCTGCAGATTCCCTCCTAACAGCAAGCTTTACGATAGGGTACTGAATTGTAACTTACTTTCGCCTAATAATGCGATTTTGGCAAAGAGAGTATCTCCCGCAGGGAAGCTGCTACCATCAAATGCTTCCCCTCATTAGACTCCCCTCTGGAAGCGCTTTCACTGCCAGCTTCAGATTCCCTCCTAACAGCAAGCTTTAGCATAGGGTACTGAATTGTAACTTACTTTCGCCTAATAATGCGATTTTGGCAAAGAGAGTATCTCCTGCAGGGAAGCTGCTACCATCAAATGTTTGCCCTCATTAGACTCCCCTCTGGAAGCGCTTTCACTGCAAGCTGCAGATTCCCTCCTAACAACAAGCTTCAGGATATTGTACTGAATTGTATCTTACTTTCGCATAATAATGCGATTTTGTAAAAGAGACTATCTCCCGCAGGGAAGCTGCTACCATCAAATATTTGCCCTCATTAGACTCCCCTCTGGAAGCGCTTTCACTGCAAGCTGCAGATTCCCTCCTAACAGCAAGCTTTAGGATAGGGTACTGAATTGTAACTTAACTGCGGCTAATAAAGCGATTTTGGCAAAGAGAATATCTCCTGCAGGGAAGCTGCTACCATCAAATGTTTGCCCTCATTAGACTCCCCTCTGGAAGCGCTTTCACTGCAAGCTGCAGATTCCCTCCTAACAGCAAGCTTTACGATAGGGTACTGAATTGTAACTTACTTTCGCATAATAATGCGATTTTGGCAAAGAGAGTATCTCCCGCAGGGAAGCTGCTACCATCAAATGTTTGCCCTCGTTAGACTCCCATCTGGAAGCGCTTTCACTGCAAGCTGCAGATTCCCTCCTAACAGCAAGCTTTAGGATAAGGTACTGAATTGTAACTTACTTTCGCCTAATAATGCGATTTTGGCAAAGAGAGTATCTCCCGCAGGGAAGCTGCTACCATCAAATGTTTGCCCTCGTTAGACTCCCCTCTGGAAGTGCTTTCACTGCAAGCTGCAGATTCCCTCCTAACAGCAAGCTTTAGGATAGGGTACTGAATTGTAACTTAACTGCGGCTCATAAGGCGATTTTGGCAAAGAGAGTATCTCCCGCAGGGAAGCTGCTACCATCAAATATTTGCCCTCATTAGACTCCCCTCTGGAAGCGCTTTCACTGCAAGCTGCAGATTCCCTCCTAACAGCAAGCTTTAGGATAGGGTACTGAATTGTAACTTACTTTCGCCTAATAATGCGATTTTGGCAAAGAGAGTATCTCCCGCAGGGAAGCTGCTACCATCAAATGTTTGCCCTCGTTAGAATCCCCTCTGGAAGCGCTTTCACTGCAAGCTGCAGATTCCCTCCTAACAGCAAGCTTTAGGATAGGGTACTGAATTGTAACTTACTTTCGCCTAATAAGGCGATTTTGGCAAAGAGAGTATCTCCTGCAGGGAAGCTGCTACCATCAAATGTTTGCCCTCATTAGACTCCCCTCTGGAAGCGCTTTCACTGCAAGCTGCAGATTCCCTCCTAACAGCAAGCTTTAGCATAGGGTACTGAATTGTAACTTACTTTCGCATAATAATGCGATTTTGGCAAAGAGAATATCTCCCGCAGGGAAGCTGCTACCATCAAATGTTTGCCCTCATTAGACTCCCCTCTGGAATCGCTTTCACTGCAAGCTGCAGAATCCCTCCTAACAGCAAGCTTTAGGATAAGGTACTGAATTGTAACTTACTTTCGCCTAATAATGCGATTTTGGCAAAGAGAGTATCTCCCGCAGGGAAGCTGCTACCATCAAATGTTTGCCCTCATTAGACTCCCCTCTGGAAGCGTTTTCACTGCAAGCTGCAGATTCCCTCCTAACAGCAATCTTTAGGATAGGGTACTGAATTGTAACTTACTTTCGCCAAATAATGCGATTTTGGCAAAGAGAGTATCTCCCGCAGGGAAGCTGCTACCATCAAATGTTTGCCCTCATTAGACTCCCCTCTGGAAGCGCTTTCACTGCAAGCTGCAGATTCCCTCCTAACAGCAAGCTTTAGGATAGGTTACGGAATTGTAACTTAACTGCGACTAATAATGCGATTTTGGCAAAGAGAGTATCTCCCGCAGGGAAGCTGCTACCATCAAATGTTTGCCCTCATTAGACTCCCCTCTGGAAGCGCTTTCACTGCAAGCTGCAGATTCCCTCCTAACAGCAAGCTTTAGGATAGGGTACTGAATTGTAACTTACTTTCGCCTAATAATGCGATTTTGGCAAAGAGAGTATCACCCGCAGGGAAGCTGCTAACATCAAATGTTTGCCCTCATTAGACTCCCCTCTGGAAGCGCTTTCACTGCAAGCTGCAGATTCCCTCCTAACAGCAAGCTTTAGGATAGGGTACTGCATTATAACTTACTTTCGCCTAATAATGCGATTTTGGCAAAGAGAGTATCTCCCGCAGGGAAGCTGCTACCATCACATGTTTGCCCTCATTAGACTCCCCTCTGGAAGCGCTTTCACTGCAAGCTGCAGATTCCCTCCTAACAGCAAGCTTTAGGATAGGGTACTGAATTGTAACTTACTTTCGCCTAATAATGCGATTTTGGCAAAGAGAATATCTCCCGCAGGGAAGCTGCTACCATCAAATGCTTGCCCTCATTAGACTCCCCTCTGGAAGCGCTTTCACTGCAAGCTGCAGATTCCCTCCTAACAGCAAGCTTTAGGATAGGGTACTGAATTGTAACTTACTTTCGCCTAATAATGCGATTTTGGCAAAGAGAGTATCTCCCGCAGGGAAGCTGCTACCATCAAATGCTTCCCCTCAATAGACTCCCCTCTGGAAGCGCTTTCACTGCAAGCTTCAGATTCCCTCCTAACAGCAAGCTTTAGCATAGGGTACTGAATTGTAACTTACTTTCGCCTAATAATGCGATTTTGGCAAAGAGAGTATCTCCTGCAGGGAAGCTGCTACCATCAAATGTTTGCCCTCATTAGACTCCCCTCTGGAAGCGCTTTCACTGCAAGCTGCAGATTCCCTCCTAACAACAAGCTTTAGGATAGGGTACTGAATTGTAACTTACTTTTGCATAATAATGCAATTTTGTAAAAGAGACTATCTCCCGCAGGGAAGCTGCTACCATCAAATCTTTGCCCTCATTAGACTCCCCTCTGGAAGCGCTTTCACTGCAAGCTGCAGATTCCCTCCTAACAGCAAGCTTTAGGATAGGGTACTGAATTGTAACTTACTTTCGCATAATAATGCGATTTTGGCAAAGAGACTATCTCCCGCAGGGAAGCTGCTACCATCAAATCTTTGCCCTCATTAGACTCCCCTCTTGAAGCGCTTTCACTGCAAGCTGCAGATTCCCTCCTAACAGCAAGCTTTAGGATAGGGTACTGAATTGTAACTTACTTTCGCCTAATAATGCGATTTTGGCAAAGAGAGTATCTCCCGCAGGGAAACTGCTACCATCAAATGTTTGCCCTCGTTAGACTCCCCTCTGGAAGCTCTTTCACTGCAAGCTGCAGATTCCCTCCTAACAGCAAGCTTTAGGATAGGGTACTGAATTGTAACTTACTTTCGCCTAATAATGCGATTTTGGCAAAGAGAGAATCTCCCGCAGGGAAGCTGCTACCATCAAATGTTTGCCCTCATTAGAGTCCCCTCTGGAAGCGCTTTCACTGCAAGCTGCAGATTCCCTCCTAACAGCAAGCTTTAGGATAGGGTACTGAATTGTAACTTACTTTCGCCTAATAATGCGATTTTGGCAAAGAGAGTATCTCCCGCAGAGAAGCTGTTACCATCAAATGTTTGCCCTCGTTAGACTACCCTCTGGAAGTGCATTCACTGCAAGCTGCAGATTCCCTCCTAACAGCAAGCTTTAGGATAGTTACTGAATTGTAACTTACTTTCGCCTAATAATGCGATTTTGGTAAAGAGATTATCTCCCGCAGGGAAGCTGCTACAATCAAATGTTTGCCCTCATTAGACTCCCCTCTGGAAGTGCTTTCACTGCAAGCTGCAGATTCCCTCCTAACAGCAAGCTTTAGGATAGGGTACTGAATTGTAACTTACTTTCGCCTAATAATGCGATTTTGGCAAAGAGAGTATCTCCCGCAGGGAAGCTGCTACCATCAAATGTTTGCCCTCATTAGACTCCCCTCTGGAAGCGCTTTCACTGCAAGCTGTAGATTCCCTCCTAACAGCAAGCTTTACGATAGGGTACTGAATTGTAACTTAACTGCGGCTAATAAGGCGATTTTGGCAAAGAGAATATCTCCCGCAGGGAAGCTGCTACCATCAAATGTTTGCCCTCATTAGACTCCCCTCTGGAAGCGCTTTCACTGCAAGCTGCAGATTCCCTCCTAACAGCAAGCTTTAGGATAGGGTACTGAATTGTAACTTACTTTTGCATAATAATGCGATTTTGGCAAATAGACTATCTCCCGCAGGGAAGCTGCTACCATCAAATGTTTGCCCTCATTAGACTCCCCTCTGGCAGCGCTTTCACTGCAAGCTGCAGATTCCCTCCTAACAACAAGCTTTAGGATAGGGTACTGAATTGTAACTTACTTTCGCATAATAATGCGATTTTGTAAAAGAGACTGTCTCCCGCAGGGAAGCTGCTACCATCAAATGTTTGCCCTCATTAGACTCCCCTCTGGAAGCGCTTTCACTGCAAGCTGCAGATTCCCTCCTAACAGCAAGCTTTAGGATAGGGTACTGAATTGTAACTTACTTTCGCCTAACAATGCGATTTTGGCAAAGAGAGTATCTCCCGCAGGGAAGCTGTTACCATCAAATGTTTGCCCTCGTTAGACTACCCTCTGGAAGTGCATTCACTGCAAGCTGCAGATTCCCTCCTAACAGCAAGCTTTAGGATAGGGTACTGAATTGTAATTTACTTTCGCCTAATAATGCGATTTTGGCAAAGAGAGTATCTCCCGCAGGGAAGCTGCTACCATCAAATGTTTGCCCTCATTAGACTCCCCTCTGGAAGCGCTTTCACTGCAAGCTGCAGATTCCCTCCTAACAGCAAGCTTTAGGATAGGGTACTGAATTGTATCTTACTTTCGCCTAATGATGCGATTTTGGCAAAGAGACTATCTCCCGCAGGGAAGCTGCTACCATCAAATGTTTGCCCTCATTAGACTCCCCTCTGGAAGCGCTTTCACTGCAAGCTGCAGATTCCCTCCTAACAGCAAGCTTTAGGATAGGGTACTTAATTGTAACTTAACTGCGGCTAATAAGGCGATTTTGGCAAAGAGAATATCTCCCGCAGGGAAGCTGCTACCATCAAATATTTGCCCTCATTAGACTCCCCTCTGGAAGCGCTTTCACTGCAAGCTGCAGATTCCCTCCTAACAGCAAGCTTTAGGATAGGGTACTGAATTGTAACTTACTTTCGCCTAATAATGCGACTTTGGCAAAGAGAGTATCTCCCGCAGGGAAGCTGCTACCATCAAATGTTTGCCCTCGTTAGACTCCCCTCTGGAAGCGCTTTCACTGCAAGCTTCAGATTCCCTCCTAACAGCAAGCTTTAGGATAAGGTACTGAATTGTAACTTACTTTCGCCTAATAATGCGATTTTGGCAAAGAGAGTATCTCCCGCAGGGAAGCTGCTACCATCAAATGTTTGCCCTCATTAGACTCCCCTCTGGAAGCGCTTTCACTGCAAGCTGCAGATTCCCTCCTAACAGCAAGCTTTAGGATAGGGTACTGAATTGTAACTTACTTTCGCCTAATAATGCGATTTTGGCAAAGAGAATATCTCCCGCAGGGAAGCTGCTACCATCAAATGCTTGCCCTCCTTAGACTCCCCTCTGGAAGTGCTTTCACTGCAAGCTGCAGATTCCCTCCTAACAGCAAGTTTTTGATAGGGTACTGAATTGTAACTTACTTTCGCCTAATAATGCGATTTTGGCAAAGAGAGTATCTCCCGCAGGGAATCTGCTACCATCAAATATTTGCCCTCATTAGACTCCCCTCTGGAAGCGCTTTCACTGCAAGCTGCAGATTCCCTCCTAACAGCAAGCTTTAGGATAGGGTACTGAATTGTAACTTACTTTCGCCTAATAATGCGATTTTTGCAAAGAGACTATCTCCCGCAGGGAAGCTGCTACCATCAAATGCTTCCCCTCATTAGACTCCCCTCTGGAAGCGCTTTCACTGCAAGCTGCAGATTCCCTCCTAACAGCAAGCTTTAGCATAGGGTACTGAATTGTAACTTACTTTCGCCTAATAATGCGATTTTGGCAAAGAGAGTATCTCCCGCAGGGAAGCTGCTACCATCAAATGTTTGCCCTCATTAGACTCCCCTCTGGAAGCGCTTTCACTGCAAGCTGCAGATTCCCTCCTAACAACAAGCTTTAGGATAGGGTACTGAATTGTAACTTACTTTCTCCTAATAATGCGATTTTGGCAAAGAGACTATCTCCCGCAGGGAAGCTGCTACCATCAAATGTTTGCCCTCATTAGACTCCCCTCTGGAAGCGCTTTCACTGCAAGCTGCAGATTCCCTCCTAACAGCAAGCTTTAGGATAGGGTACTGAATTGTAACTTACTTTCGCCTAATAATGCGATTTTGGCAAAGAGAGTATCTCCCGCAGGGAAGCTGTTACCATCAAATGTTTGCCCTCGTTAGACTACCCTCTGGAAGTGCATTCACTGCAAGCTGCAGATTCCCTCCTAACAGCAAGCTTTAGGATAGGGTACTGAATTGTAATTTACTTTCGCCTAATAATGCGATTTTGGCAAAGAGAGTATCTCCCGCAGGGCAGCTGCTACCATCAAATGTTTGCCCTCATTAGACTCCCCTCTTGAAGCGCTTTCACTGCAAGCTGCAGATTCCCTCCTAACAGCAAGCTTTAGGATAAGGTACTGAATTGTAACTTACTTTCGCCTAATAATGCGATTTTGGCAAAGAGAATATCTCCCACAGGGAAGCTGCTACCATCAAATGTTTGCCCTCATTAGACTCCCCTCTGGAAGTGCTTTCACTGCAAGCTGCAGATTCCCTCCTAACAGCAAGCTTTAGGATAGGGTACTGAATTGTAACTTACTTTCGCCTAATAATGCGATTTTGGCAAAGAGAGTATATCCCGCAGGGAAGCTGCTACCATCAAATGTTTGCCCTCATTAGACTCCCCTCTGGAAGCGCTTTCACTGCAAGCTGCAGATTCCCTCCTAACAGCAAGCTTTAGGGTAGGGTACTGAATTGTAACTTAACTGCGGCTAATAAGGCGATTTTGGCAAAGAGAATATCTCCCGCAGGGAAGCTGTTACCATCAAATATTTGCCCTCATTAGACTCCCCTCTGGAAGCGCTTTCACTGCAAGCTGCAGATTCCCTCCTAACAGCAAGCTTTAGGATAGGGTACTGAATTGTAACTTACTTTCGCCTAATAATGCGATTTTGGCAAAGAGAGTATCTCCCGCAGGGAAGCTGCTACCATCAAATGTTTGCCCTCGTAGGACTCCCCTCTGGAAGTGCTTTCACTGCAAGCTGCAGATTCCCTCCTAACAGCAAGCTTTAGGATAGGGTACTGAATTGTAACTTACTTTCGCATAATAACGCGTTTTTAACAAAGAGAGTATCTCCCGCAGGGAAGCTGCTACCATCAAATGTTTGCCCTCATTAGACTCCCCTCTGGAAGCGCTTTCACTGCAAGCTGCAGATTCCCTCCTAACAGCAAGCTTTACGATAGGGTACTGAATTGTAACTTAACTGCGGCTAATAAGGCGATTTTGGCAAAGAGAATATCTCCCGCAGGGAAGCTGCTACCATCAAATCTTTGCCCTCATTAGACTCCCCTCTGGAAGCGCTTTCACTGCAAGCTGCAGATTCCCTCCTAACAGCAAGCTTTAGGATAGGGTACTGAATTGTAACTTACTTTCGCCTAATAATGCGATTTTGGCAAAGAGAGTATCTCCCGCAGGGAAACTGCTACCATCAAATGTTTGCCCTCGTTAGACTCCCCTCGTGAAGCGCTTTCACTGCAAGCTGCAGATTCCCTCCTAACAGCAAGCTTTAGGATAGGGTACTGAATTGTAACTTACTTTCGCCTAATAATGCGATTTTGGCAAAGAGAGTATCTCCCGCAGGGAAGCTGCTACCATCAAATGTTTGCCCTCATTAGACTCCCCTCTGGAAGCGCTTTCACTGCAAGCTGCAGATTCCCTCCTAACAGCAAGCTTTAGGATAGGGTACTGAATTGTAACTTACTTTTGCATAATAATGCGATTTTGGCAAATAGACTATCTCCCGCAGGGAAGCTGCTACCATCAAATGTTTGCCCTCATTAGACTCCCCTCTGGAAGCGCTTTCACTGCAAGCTGCAGATTCCCTCCTAACAACAAGCTTTAGGATAGGGTACTGAATTGTAACTTACTTTCGCATAATAATGCGATTTTGTAAAAGAGACTATCTCCCGCAGGGAAGCTGCTACCATCAAATGTTTGCCCTCATTAGACTCCCCTCTGGAAGCGCTTTCACTGCAAGCTGCAGATTCCCTCCTAACAGCAAGCTTTAGGATAGGGTACTGAATTGTAACTTACTTTCGCCTAACAATGCGATTTTGGCAAAGAGAGTATCTCCCGCAGGGAAGCTGTTACCATCAAATGTTTGCCCTCGTTAGACTACCCTCTGGAAGTGCATTCACTGCAAGCTGCAGATTCCCTCCTAACAGCAAGCTTTAGGATAGGGTACTGAATTGTAATTTACTTTCGCCTAATAATGCGATTTTGGCAAAGAGAGTATCTCCCGCAGGGAAGCTGCTACCATCAAATGTTTGCCCTCATTAGACTCCCCTCTGGAAGCGCTTTCACTGCAAGCTGCAGATTCCCTCCTAACAGCAAGCTTTAGGATAGGGTACTGAATTGTATCTTACTTTCGCCTAATGATGCGATTTTGGCAAAGAGACTATCTCCCGCAGGGAAGCTGCTACCATCAAATGTTTGCCCTCATTAGACTCCCCTCTGGAAGCGCTTTCACTGCAAGCTGCAGATTCCCTCCTAACAGCAAGCTTTAGAATAGGGTACTTAATTGTAACTTAACTGCGGCTAATAAGGCGATTTTGGCAAAGAGAATATCTCCCGCAGGGAAGCTGCTACCATCAAATGCTTGCCCTCCTTAGACTCCCCTCTGGAAGTGCTTTCACTGCAAGCTGCAGATTCCCTCCTAACAGCAAGTTTTTGATAGGGTACTGAATTGTAACTTACTTTCGCCTAACAATGCGATTTTGGCAAAGAGAGTATCTCCCGCAGGGAATCTGCTACCATCAAATATTTGCCCTCATTAGACTCCCCTCTGGAAGCGCTTTCACTGCAAGCTGCAGATTCCCTCCTAACAGCAAGCTTTAGGATAGGGTACTGAATTGTAACTTACTTTCGCCTAATAATGCGATTTTTGCAAAGAGACTATCTCCCGCAGGGAAGCTGCTACCATCAAATGCTTCCCCTCATTAGACTCCCCTCTGGAAGCGCTTTCACTGCAAGCTGCAGATTCCCTCCTAACAGCAAGCTTTAGCATAGGGTACTGAATTGTAACTTACTTTCGACTAATAATGCGATTTTGGCAAAGAGAGTATCTCCCGCAGGGAAGCTGCTACCATCAAATGTTTGCCCTCATTAGACTCCCCTCTGGAAGCGCTTTCACTGCAAGCTGCAGATTCCCTCCTAACAACAAGCTTTAGGATAGGGTACTGAATTGTAACTTACTTTCTCCTAATAATGCGATTTTGGCAAAGAGACTATCTCCCGCAGGGAAGCTGCTACCATCAAATGTTTGCCCTCATTAGACTCCCCTCTGGAAGCGCTTTCACTGCAAGCTGCAGATTCCCTCCTAACAGCAAGCTTTAGGATAGGGTACTGAATTGTAACTTACTTTCGCCTAATAATGCGATTTTGTCAAAGAGAGTATCTCCCGCAGGGAAGCTGTTACCATCAAATGTTTGCCCTCGTTAGACTACCCTCTGGAAGTGCATTCACTGCAAGCTGCAGATTCCCTCCTAACAGCAAGCTTTAGGATAGGGTACTGAATTGTAATTTACTTTCGCCTAATAATGCGATTTTGGCAAAGAGAGTATCTCCCGCAGGGCAGCTGCTACCATCAAATGTTTGCCCTCATTAGACTCCCCTCTGGAAGCGCTTTCACTGCAAGCTGCAGATTCCCTCCTAACAGCAAGCTTTAGGATAGTGTACTGAATTGTAACTTACTTTCGCCTGATAATGCGATTTTGGCAAAGAGACTATCTCCCGCAGGGAAGCTGCTACCATCAAATGTTTGCCCTCCTTAGACTCCCCTCTGGAAGCGCTTTCACTGCAAGCTGCAGATTCCCTCCTAACAGCAAGCTTTAGGATAAGGTACTGAATTGTAACTTACTTTCGCCTAATAATGCGATTTTGGCAAAGAGAATATCTCCCGCAGGGAAGCTGCTACCATCAAATGTTTGCCCTCATTAGACTCCCCTCTGGAAGTGCTTTCACTGCAAGCTGCAGATTCCCTCCTAACAGCAAGCTTTAGGATAGGGTACTGAATTGTAACTTACTTTCGCCTAATAATGCGATTTTGGCAAAGAGAGTATATCCCGCAGGGAAGCTGCTACCATCAAATGTTTGCCCTCCTTAGACTCCCCTCTGGAAGCGCTTTCACTGCAAGCTGCAGATTCCCTCCTAACAGCAAGCTTTAGGGTAGGGTACTGAATTGTAACTTAACTGCGGCTAATAAGGCGATTTTGGCAAAGAGAATATCTCCCGCAGGGAAGCTGTTACCATCAAATATTTGCCCTCATTAGACTCCCCTCTGGAAGCGCTTTCACTGCAAGCTGCAGATTCCCTCCTAACAGCAAGCTTTAGGATAGGGTACTGAATTGTAACTTACTTTCGCCTAATAATGCGATTTTGGCAAAGAGAGTATCTCCCGCAGGGAAGCTGCTACCATCAAATGTTTGCCCTCGTAGGACTCCCCTCTGGAAGCGCTTTCACTGCAAGCTGCAGATTCCCTCCTAACAGCAAGCTTTAGGATAGGGTACTGAATTGTAACTTACTTTCGCCTAATAACGCGTTTTTAACAAAGAGAGTATCTCCCGCAGGGAAGCTGCTACCATCAAATGTTTGCCCTCATTACACTCCCCTCTGGAAGCGCTTTCACTGCAAGCTGCAGATTCCCTCCTAACAGCAAGCTTTACGATAGGGTACTGAATTGTAACTTAACTGCGGCTAATAAGGCGATTTTGGCAAAGAGAATATCTCCCGCAGGGAAGCTGCTACCATCAAATCTTTGCCCTCATTAGACTCCCCTCTTGAAACGCTTTCACTGCAAGCTGCAGATTCCCTCCTAACAGCAAGCTTTAGGATAGGGTACTGAATTGTAACTTACTTTCGCCTAATAATGCGATTTTGGCAAAGAGAGTATCTCCCGCAGGGAAGCTGCTACCATCAAATGTTTGCCCTCATTAGACTCCCCTCTGGAAGCGCTTTCACTGCAAGCTGCAGATTCCCTCCTAAAAGCAAGCTTTACGATAGGGTACTGAATTGTAACTTAACTGCGGCTAATAAGGCGATTTTGGCAAAGAGAATATCTCCCGCAGGGAAGCTGCTACCATCAAATGTTTGCCCTCATTAGACTCCCCTCTGGAAGCGCTTTCACTGCAAGCTGCAGATTCCCTCCTAACAGCAAGCTTTAGGATAGGGTACTGAATTGTAACTTACTTTTGCATAATAATGCGATTTTGGCAAATAGACTATCTCCCGCAGGGAAGCTGCTACCATCAAATGTTTGCCCTCATTAGACTCCCCTCTGGAAGCGCTTTCACTGCAAGCTGCAGATTCCCTCCTAACAGCAAGCTTTAGGATAGGGTACTGAATTGTAACTTAACTGCGGCTAATAAGGCGATTTTGGCAAAGAGAATATCTCCCGCAGGGAAGCTGCTACCATCAAATATTTGCCCTCATTAGACTCCCCTCTGGAAGCACTTTCACTGCAAGCTGCAGATTCCCTCCTAACAGCAAGCTTTAGGATAGGGTACTGAATTGTAACTTACTTTCGCCTAATAATGCGATTTTGGCAAAGAGAGTATCTCCCGCAGGGAAGCTGCTACCATCAAATGTTTGCCCTCGTTAGACTCCCCTCTGGAAGCGCTTTCACTGCAAGCTGCAGATTCCCTCCTAACAGCAAGCTTTAGGATAGGGTACTGAATTGTATCTTACTTTCGCCTAATAATGCGATTTTGGCAAAGAGAGTATCTCCCGCAGGGAAGCTGCTACCATCAAATGTTTGCCCTCATTAGACTCCCCTCTGGAGGCGCTTTCACTGCAAGCTGCAGATTCCCTCCTAACAGCAAGCTTTAGGATAGGGTACTGAATTGTAACTTACTTTGACCTAATAATGCGATTTTGGCAAAGAGAATATCTCCCGCAGGGAAGCTGCTACCATCAAATGCTTGCCCTCCTTAGACTCCCCTCTGGAAGTGCTTTCACTGCAAGCTGCAGATTCCCTCCTAACAGCAAGCTTTAGGATAGGGTACTGAATTGTAACTTACTTTCGCCTAATAATGCGATTTTGGCAAAGAGAGTATCTCCCGCAGGGAAGCTGCTACCATCAAATGCTTCCCCTCATTAGACTCCCCTCTGGAAGCGCTTTCACTGCAAGCTTCAGATTCCCTCCTAACAGCAAGCTTTAGGAGAGGGTACTGAATTGTAACTTACTTTCGCCTAATAATGCGATTTTGGCAAAGAGATTATCTCCCACAGGGAAGCTGCTACCATCAAATGTTTGCCCTCATTAGACTCCCCTCTGGAAGCGCTTTCACTGCAAGCTGCAGATTCCCTCCTAACAACAAGCTTTAGGATAGGGTACTGAATTGTAACTTACTTTCGCATAATAATGCGATTTTGTAAAAGAGACTATCTCCCGCAGGGAAGCTGCTACCATCAAATGTTTGCCCTCATTAGACTCCCCTCTGGAAGCGCTTTCACTGCAAGCTGCAGATTCCCTCCTAACAGCAAGCTTTAGGATAGGGTACTGAATTGTAACTTACTTTCGCCTAACAATGCGATTTTGGCAAAGAGAGTATCTCCCGCAGGGAAGCTGTTACCATCAAATGTTTGCCCTCGTTAGACTACCCTCTGGAAGTGCATTCACTGCAAGCTGCAGATTCCCTCCTAACAGCAAGCTTTAGGATAGGGTACTGAATTGTAATTTACTTTCGCCTAATAATACGATTTTGGCAAAGAGAGTATCTCCCGCAGGGAAGCTGCTACCATCAAATGTTTGCCCTCATTAGACTCCCCTCTGGAAGCGCTTTCACTGCAAGCTGCAGATTCCCTCCTAACAGCAAGCTTTAGGATAGGGTACTGAATTGTAACTTACTTTCGCCTAATGATGCGATTTTGGCAAAGAGACTATCTCCCGCAGGGAAGCTGCTACCATCAAATGTTTGCCCTCATTAGACTCCCCTCTGGAAGCGCTTTCACTGCAAGATTCAGATTCCCTCCTAACAGCAAGCTTTAGGATAGGGTACTGAATTGTAACTTAAGTGCGGCTAATAAGGCGATTTTGGCAAAGAGAATATCTCCCGCAGGGAAGCTGCTACCATCAAATATTTGCCCTCATTAGACTCCCCTCTGGAAGCGCTTTCACTGCAAGCTGCAGATTCCCTCCTAACAGCAAGCTTTAGGATAGGGTACTGAATTGTAACTTACTTTCGCCTAATAATGCGACTTTGGCAAAGAGAGTATCTCCCGCAGGGAAGCTGCTACCATCAAATGTTTGCCCTCGTTAGACTCCCCTCTGGAAGCGCTTTCACTGCAAGCTGCAGATTCCCTCCTAACAGCAAGCTTTAGGATAAGGTACTGAATTGTAACTTACTTTCGCCTAATAATGCGATTTTGGCAAAGAGAGTATCTCCCGCAGGGAAGCTGCTACCATCAAATGTTTGCCCTCATTAGACTCCCCTCTGGAAGCGCTTTCACTGCAAGCTGCAGATTCCCTCCTAACAGCAAGCTTTAGGATAGGGTACTGAATTGTAACTTACTTTCGCCTAATAATGCGATTTTGGCAAAGAGAATATCTCCCGCAGGGAAGCTGCTACCATCAAATGCTTGCCCTCCTTAGACTCCCCTCTGGAAGTGCTTTCACTGCAAGCTGCAAATTCCCTCCTAACAGCAAGTTTTTGATAGGGTACTGAATTGTAACTTACTTTCGCCTAATAATGCGATTTTGGCAAAGAGACTATCTCCCGCAGGGAAGCTGCTACCATCAAATATTTGCCCTCATTAGACTCCCCTCTGGAAGCGCTTTCACTGCAAGCTGCAGATTCCCTCCTAACAGCAAGCTTTAGGATAGGGTACTGAATTGTAACTTACTTTCGCCTAATAATGCGATTTTGGCAAAGAGAGTATCTCCCGCAGGGAAGCTGCTACCATCAAATGTTTGCCCTCATTAGACTCCCCTCTGGAAGCGCTTTCACTGCAAGCTGCAGATTCCCTCCTAACAGCAAGCTTTAGGATAGGGTACTGAATTGTAACTTACTTTCGCCTAATAATGCGATTTTGGCAAAGAGAGTATCTCCCGCAGGGAAGCTGCTACCATCAAATGTTTGCCCTCATTAGACTCCCCTCTGGAAGCGCTTTCACTGCAAGCTGCAGATTCCCTCCTAACAACAAGCTTTAGGATAGGGTACTGAATTGTATCTTACTTTCGCATAATAATGCGATTTTGGCAAAGAGACTATCTCCCGCAGGGCAGCTGCTACCATCAAAGGTTTGCCCTCATTAGACTCCCCTCGTGAAGCGCTTTCACTGCAAGCTGCAGATTCCCTCCTAACAGCAAGCTTTAGGATAGGGTACTGAATTGTAACTTACTTTCGCCTGATAATGCGATTTTGGCAAAGAGACTATCTCCCGCAGGGAAGCTGCTACCATCAAATGTTTGCCCTCATTAGACTCCCCTCTGGAAGCGCTTTCACTGCAAGCTGCAGATTCCCTCCTAACAGCAAGCTTTAGGATAAGGTACTGAATTGTAACTTACTTTCGCCTAATAATGCGATTTTGGCAAAGAGAGTATCTCCCACAGGGAAGCTGCTACCATCAAATGTTTGCCCTCATTAGACTCCCCTCTGGAAGTGCTTTCACTGCAAGCTGCAGATTCCCTCCTAACAGCAAGCTTTAGGATAGGGTACTGAATTGTAACTTACTTTCGCCTAATAATGCGATTTTGGCAAAGAGACTATCTCCCGCAGGGAAGCTGCTACCATCAAATGTTTCCCCTCCTTAGACTCCCCTCTGGAAGCGCTTTCACTGCAAGCTGCAGATTCCCTCCTAACAGCAAGCTTTAGGGTAGGGTACTGAATTGTAACTTAACTGCGGCTAATAAGGCGATTTTGGCAAAGAGAATATCTCCCGCAGGGAAGCTGTTACCATCAAATATTTGCCCTCATTAGACTCCCCTCTGGAAGCGCTTTCACTGCAAGCTGCAGATTCCCTCCTAACAGCAAGCTTTAGGATAGGGTACTGAATTGTAACTTACTTTCGCCTAATAATGCGATTTTGGCAAAGAGAGTATCTCCCGCAGGGAAGCTGCTACCATCAAATGTTTGCCCTCGTAGGACTCCCCTCTGGAAGCGCTTTCACTGCAAGCTGCAGATTCCCTCCTAACAGAAAGCTTTAGGATAGGGTACTGAATTGTAACTTACTTTCGCCTAATAACGCGTTTTTAACAAAGAGAGTATCTCCCGCAGGGAAGCTGCTACCATCAAATGTTTGCCCTCATTAGACTCCCCTCTGGAAGCGCTTTCACTGCAAGCTGCAGATTCCCTCCTAACAGCAAGCTTTACGATAGGGTACTGAATTGTAACTTAACTGCGGCTAATAAGGCGATTTTGGCAAAGAGAATATCTCCCGCAGGGAAGCTGCTACCATCAAATGTTTGCCCTCATTAGACTCCCCTCTGGAAGCGCTTTCACTGCAAGCTGCAGATTCCCTCCTAACAGCAAGCTTTAGGATAGGGTACTGAATTGTATCTTACTTTCGCCTAATAATGCGATTTTGGCAAAGAGAATATCTCCCGCAGGGAAGCTGCTACCATCAAATGCTTGCCCTCCTTAGACTCCCCTCTGGAAGTGCTTTCACTGCAAGCTGCAGATTCCCTCCTAACAGCAAGCTTTAGGATAGGGTACTGAATTGTAACTTACTTTCGCCTAATAATGCGATTTTGGCAAAGAGAGTATCTCCCGCAGAAAATCTGCTACCATCAAATATTTGCCCTCATTAGACTCCCCTCTGGAAGCGCTTTCACTGCAAGCTGCAGATTCCCTCCTAACAGCAAGCTTTAGGATAGGGTACTGAATTGTAAGTTAACTGCGGCTAATAAGGCGATTATGGCAAAGAGAATATCTCCCGCAGGGAAGATGCTACCATCAAATGTTTGCCCTCGTTAGACTACCCTGTGGAAGCGCTTTCACTGCAAGCTGCAGATTCCCTCCTAACAGCAAGCTTTAGGATAGGGTACTGAATTGTAACTTACTTTCGCCTAATAATGCGATTTTGGCAAAGAGAGTATCTCCCGCAGGGAAGCTGCTACCATCAAAGGTTTGCCCTCATTAGACTCCCCTCTTGAAGCGCTTTCACTGCAAGCTGCAGATTCCCTCCTAACAGCAAGCTTTAGGATAGGGTACTGAATTGTAACTTACTTTCGCCTGATAATGCGATTTTGGCAAAGAGACTATCTCCCGCAGGGAAGCTGCTACCATCAAATGTTTGCCCTCATTAGACTCCCCTCTGGAAGCGCTTTCACTGCAAGCTGCAGATTCCCTCCTAACAGCAAGCTTTAGGATAAGGTACTGAATTGTAACTTACTTTCGCCTAATAATGCGATTTTGGCAAAGAGAATATCTCCCACAGGGAAGCTGCTACCATCAAATGTTTGCCCTCATTAGACTCCCCTCTGGAAGTGCTTTCACTGCAAGCTGCATATTCCCTCCTAACAGCAAGCTTTAGGATAGGGTACTGAATTGTAACTTACTTTCGCCTAATAATGCGATTTTGGCAAAGAGAGTATCTCCCGCAGGGAAGCTGCTACCATCAAATGTTTGCCCTCCTTAGACTCCCCTCTGGAAGCGCTTTCACTGCAAGCTGCAGATTCCCTCCTAACAGCAAGCTTTAGGATAGGGTACTGAATTGTAACTTACTTTCGCCTAATAATGCGATTTTGGCAAAGAGAGTATCTCCCGCAGGGAAGCTGCTACCATCAAATGTTTGCCCTCGTAGGACTCCCCTCTGGAAGCGCTTTCACTGCAAGCTGCAGATTCCCTCCTAACAGAAAGCTTTAGGATAGGGTACTGAATTGTAACTTACTTTCGCCTAATAACGCGTTTTTAACAAAGAGAGTATCTCCCGCAGGGAAGCTGCTACCATCAAATGTTTGCCCTCATTAGACTCCCCTCTGGAAGCGCTTTCACTGCAAGCTGCAGATTCCCTCCTAACAGCAAGCTTTACGATAGGGTACTGAATTGTAACTTAACTGCGGCTAATAAGGCGATTTTGGCAAAGAGAATATCTCCCGCAGGGAAGCTGCTACCATCAAATGTTTGCCCTCATTAGACTCCCCTCTGGAAGCGCTTTCACTGCAAGCTGCAGATTCCCTCCTAACAGCAAGCTTTAGGATAGGGTACTGAATTGTAACTTACTTTTGCATAATAATGCGATTTTGGCAAAGAGACTATCTCCCGCAGGGAAGCTGCTACCATCAAATGTTTGCCCTCATTAGACTCCCCTCTGGAAGCGCTTTCACTGCAAGCTGCAGATTCCCTCCTAACAGCAAGCTTTAGGATAGGGTACTGAATTGTAACTTAACTGCGGCTAATAAGGCGATTTTGGCAAAGAGAATATCTCCCGCAGGGAAGCTGCTACCATCAAATATTTGCCCTCATTAGACTCCCCTCTGGAAGCGCTTTCACTGCAAGCTGCAGATTCCCTCCTAACAGCAAGCTTTAGGATAGGGTACTGAATTGTAACTTACTTTCGCCTAATAATGCGACTTTGGCAAAGAGACTATCTCCCGCAGGGAAGCTGCTACCATCAAATGTTTGCCCTCGTTAGACTCCCCTCTGGAAGCGCTTTCACTGCAAGCTGCAGATTCCCTCCTAACAGCAAGCTTTAGGATAGGGTACTGAATTGTAACTTACTTTCGCCTAATAATGCGATTTTGGCAAAGAGAGTATCTCCCGCAGGGAAGCTGCTACCATCAAACGTTTGCCCTCATTAGACTCCCCTCTGGAGGCGCTTTCACTGCAAGCTGCAGATTCCCTCCTAACAGCAAGCTTTAGGATAGGGTACTGAATTGTAACTTACTTTCGCCTAATAATGCGATTTTGGCAAAGAGAATATCTCCCGCAGGGAAGCTGCTACCATCAAATGCTTGCCCTCCTTAGACTCCCCTCTGGAAGTGCTTTCACTGCAAGCTGCAGATTCCCTCCTAACAGCAAGCTTTAGGATAGGGTACTGAATTGTAACTTACTTTCGCCTAATAATGCGATTTTGGCAAAGAGAGTATCTCCCGCAGGGAAGCTGCTACCATCAAATGTTTGCCCTCATTAGACTCCCCTCTGGAAGCGCTTTCACTGCAAGCTGCAGATTCCCTCCTAACAGCAAGCTTTAGGATAGGGTACTGAATTGTAACTTACTTTCGCCTAATAATGCGATTTTGGCAAAGAGAGTATCTCCCGCAGGGAAGCTGCTACCATCAAATGTTTGCCCTCATTAGACTCCCCTCTGGAAGCGCTTTCACTGCAAGCTGCAGATTCCCTCCTAACAGCAAGCTTTAGGATAGGGTACTGAATTGTAACTTACTTTCGCCTAATGATGCGATTTTGGCAAAGAGACTATCTCCCGCAGGGAAGCTGCTACCATCAAATGTTTGCCCTCATTAGACTCCCCTCTGGAAGCGCTTTCACTGCAAGCTGCAGATTCCCTCCTAACAGCAAGCTTTAGGATAGGGTACTGAATTGTAACTTACTTTCGCCTAATAATGCGATTTTGGCAAAGAGAGTATCTCCCGCAGGGAAGCTGCTACCATCAAATGTTTGCCCTCATTAGACTCCCCTCTGGAAGCGCTTTCACTGCAAGCTGCAGATTCCCTCCTAACAGCAAGCTTTAGGATAGGGTACTGAATTGTAACTTACTTTCGCCTAATGATGCGATTTTGGCAAAGAGACTATCTCCCGCAGGGAAGCTGCTACCATCAAATGTTTGCCCTCATTAGACTCCCCTCTGGAAGCGCTTTCACTGCAAGCTGCAGATTCCCTCCTAACAGCAAGCTTTAGGATAGGGTACTGAATTGTAACTTAACTGCGGCTAATAAGGCGATTTTGGCAAAGAGAATATCTCCCGCAGGGAAGCTGCTACCATCAAATGTTTGCCCTCATTAGACTCCCCTCTGGAAGCGCTTTCACTGCAAGCTGCAGATTCCCTCCTAACAGCAAGCTTTAGGATAGGGTACTGAATTGTAACTTACTTTCGCCTAATAATGCGATTTTGGCAAAGAGAATATCTCCCGCAGGGAAGCTGCTACCATCAAATGTTTGCCCTCCTTAGACTCCCCTCTGGAAGTGCTTTCACTGCAAGCTGCAGATTCCCTCCTAACAGCAAGTTTTTGATAGGGTACTGAATTGTAACTTACTTTCGCCTAATAATGCGATTTTGGCAAAGAGAGTATCTCCCGCAGAAAATCTGCTACCATCAAATATTTGCCCTCATTAGACTCCCCTCTGGAAGCGCTTTCACTGCAAGCTGCAGATTCCCTCCTAACAGCAAGCTTTAGCATAGGGTACTGAATTGTAACTTACTTTCGCCTAATAATGCGATTTTGGCAAATGGAGTATCTCCCGCAGGGAAGCTGTTACCATCAAATGTTTGCCCTCGTTAGACTACCCTCTGGAAGTGCATTCACTGCAAGCTGCAGATTCCCTCCTAACAGCAAGCTTTAGGATAGGGTACTGAATTGTATTTTACTTTCGCCTAATAATGCGATTTTGGCAAAGAGAGTATCTCCCGCAGGGCAGCTGCTACCATCAAATGTTTGCCCTCATTAGACTCCCCTCTTGAAGCGCTTTCACTGCAAGCTGCAGATTCCCTCCTAACAGCAAGCTTTAGGATAGGGTACTGAATTGTAACTTACTTTCGCCTGATAATGCGATTTTGGCAAAGAGAGTATCTCCCGCAGGGAAGCTGCTACCATCAAATGTTTGCCCTCATTAGACTCCCCTCTGGAAGCGCTTTCACTGCAAGCTGCAGATTCCCTCCTAACAGCAAGCTTTAGGATAAGGTACTGAATTGTAACTTACTTTCGCCTAATAATGCGATTTTGGCAAAGAGAATATCTCCCACAGGGAAGCTGCTACCATCAAATGTTTGCCCTCATTAGACTCCCCTCTAGAAGTGCTTTCACTGCAAGCTGCAGATTCCCTCCTAACAGCAAGCTTTAGGATAGGGTACTGAATTGTAACTTACTTTCGCCTAATAATGCGATTTTGGCAAAGAGAGTATCTCCCGCAGGGAAGCTGCTACCATCAAATGTTTGCCCTCCTTAGACTCCCCTCTGGAAGCGCTTTCACTGCAAGCTGCAGATTCCCTCCTAACAGCAAGCTTTAGGGTAGGGTACTGAATTGTAACTTAACTGCGGCTAATAAGGCGATTTTGGCAAAGAGAGTATCTCCCGCAGGGAAGCTGCTACCATGAAATGTTTGCCCTCATTAGACTCCCCTCTGGAAGCGCTTTCACTGCAAGCTGCAGATTCCCTCCTAACAGCAAGCTTTAGGATAGGGTACTGAATTGTAACTTACTTTCGCCTAATAATGCGATTTTGGCAAAGAGAGTATCTCCCGCAGGGAAGCTGCTACCATCAAATGTTTGCCCTCGTAGGACTCCCCTCTGGAAGCGCTTTCACTGCAAGCTGCAGATTCCCTCCTAACAGAAAGCTTTAGGATAGGGTACTGAATTGTATCTTATTTTCGCCTAATAATGCGATTTTGGCAAAGAGAGTATCTCCCGCAGGGAAGCTGCTACCATCAAATGTTTGCCCTCATTAGACTCCCCTCTGGAAGCGCTTTCACTGCAAGCTGCAGATTCCCTCCTAACAGCAAGCTTTAGGATAGGGTACTGAATTGTAACTTACTTTCGCCTAATAATGCGATTTTGGCAAAGAGAGTATCTCCCGCAGAGAAGCTGCTACCATTAAATGTTTGCCCTCCTTAGACTCCCCTCTGGAAGCGCTTTCACTGCAAGCTGCAGATTCCCTCCTAACAGCAAGCTTTAGCATAGGGTACTGAATTGTAACTTACTTTCGCCTAATAATGCGATTTTGGCAAAGAGAGTATCTCCCGCAGGGAAGCTGCTACCATCAAATATTTGCCCTCGTTAGAATCCCCTCTGGAAGCGCTTTCACTGCAAGCTGCAGATTCCCTCCTAACAGCAAGCTTTAGGATAGGGTACTGAATTGTAACTTACTTTCGCATAATAATGCAATTTTGGCAAAGAGAGTATCTCCCGCAGGGAAGCTGCTACCATCAAATGTTTGCCCTCATTAGACTCCCCTCTGGAAGCGCTTTCACTGCAAGCTGCAGATTCCCTCCTAACAGCAAGCCTTAGGATAGGGTACTGAATTGTAACTTAACTGCGCCTAATAAGGCGATTTTGGCAAAGAGAATATCTCCCGCAGGGAAGCTGTTACCATCAAATATTCACCCTCATTAGACTCCCCTCTGGAAGCGCTTTCACTGCAAGCTGCAGATTCCCTCCTAACAGCAAGCTTTAGGATAGGGTACTGAATTGTAACTTACTTTCGCCTAATAATGCGATTTTGGCAAAGAGAGTATCTCCCGCAGAGAAGCTGTTACCATCAAATGTTTGCCCTCGTTAGACTACCCTCTGGAAGCGCATTCACTGCAAGCTGCAGATTCCCTCCTAACAGCAAGCTTTAGGATAGGGTACTGAATTGTAACTTACTTTCGCCTAATAATGCGATTTTGGCAAAGAGACTATCTCCCGCAGGGAAGCTGCTACCATCAAATGTTTGCCCTCATTAGACTCCCCTCTGGAAGTGCTTTCACTGCAAGCTGCAGATTCCCTCCTAACAGCAAGCTTTAGGATAGGGTACTGAATTGTAACTTACTTGCGGCTAATAGGGCGATTTTGGCAAAGAGAGTCTCTCCTGCAGGGAAGCGGCTACCATCAAATGTTTGCCCTCATTAGACTCCCCTCTGGAAGCGCTTTCACTGCAAGCTGCAGATTCCCTCCTAACAGCAAGCTTTAGGATAGGGTACTGAATTGTAACTTAACTGCGGCTAATAAGGCGATTTTGGCAAAGAGAATATCTCCCGCAGGGAAGCTGTTACCATCAAATGTTTGCCCTCATTAGACTCCCCTCTGGAAGCGCTTTCACTGCAAGCTGCAGATTCCCTCCTAACAGCAAGCTTTAGGATAGGGTACTGAATTGTAACTTACTTTCGCATAATAATGCGATTTTGGCAAAGAGTGTATCTCCCGCAGAGAAGCTGTTACCATCAAATGTTTGCCCTCGTTAGACTACCCTCTGGAAGCGCATTCACTGCAAGCTGCAGATTCCCTCCTAACAGCAAGCTTTAGGATAGGGTACTGAATTGTAACTTACTTTCGCCTAATAATGCGATTTTGGCAAAGAGAGTATCTCCCGCAGGGAAGCTGCTACCATCAAATGTTTGCCCTCATTAGACTCCCCTCTGGAAGCGCTTTCACTGCAAGCTGCAGATTCCCTCCTAACAGCAAGCTTTAGGATAGGGTACTGAATTGTAACTTACTTTCGCCTAATAATGCGATTTTGGCAAAGAGAGTATCTCCCTCAGGGAAGCTGCTACCATCAAATGTTTGCCCTCATTAGACTCCCCTCTGGAAGCGCTTTCACTGCAAGCTGCAGATTCCCTCCTAACAGCAAGCTTTAGGATAGGGTACTGAATTGTAACTTACTTTCACGTAATAATGCGATTTTGGCAAAGAGAGTATCTCCCGCAGGGAAGCTGCTACCATCAAATGTTTGCCCTCATTAGACTCCCCTCTGGAAGCGCTTTCACTGCAAGCTGCAGATTCCCTCCTAACAGCAAGCTTTAGGATAGGGTACTGAATTGTAACTTACTTTCGCCTAATAATGCGATTTTGGCAAAGAGAGTATCTCCCGCAGGGAAGCTGCTACCATCAAATGTTTGCCCTCATTAGACTCCCCTCTGGAGGCGCTTTCACTGCAAGCTGCAGATTCCCTCCTAACAGCAAGCTTTAGGATAGGGTACTGAATTGTAACTTACTTTCGCCTAATAATGCGATTTTGGCAAAGAGAATATCTCCCGCAGGGAAGCTGCTACCATCAAATGCTTGCCCTCCTTAGACTCCCCTCTGGAAGTGCTTTCACTGCAAGCTGCAGATTCCCTCCTAACAGCAAGCTTTAGGATAGGGTACTGAATTGTAACTTACTTTCGCCTAATAATGCGATTTTGGCAAAGAGAGTATCTCCCGCAGGGAAGCTGCTACCATCAAATGCTTCCCCTCATTAGACTCCCCTCTGGAAGCGCTTTCACTGCAAGCTTCAGATTCCCTCCTAACAGCAAGCTTTAGGATAGGGTACTGAATTGTAATTTACTTTCGCCTAATAATACGATTTTGGCAAAGAGAGTATCTCCCGCAGGGAAGCTGCTACCATCAAATGTTTGCCCTCATTAGACTCCCCTCTGGAAGCGCTTTCACTGCAAGCTGCAGATTCCCTCCTAACAGCAAGCTTTAGGATAGGGTACTGAATTGTAACTTACTTTCGCCTAATGATGCGATTTTGGCAAAGAGACTATCTCCCGCAGGGAAGCTGCTACCATCAAATGTTTGCCCTCATTAGACTCCCCTCTGGAAGCGCTTTCACTGCAAGATTCAGATTCCCTCCTAACAGCAAGCTTTAGGATAGGGTACTGAATTGTAACTTAACTGCGGCTAATAAGGCGATTTTGGCAAAGAGAATATCTCCCGCAGGGAAGCTGCTACCATCAAATATTTGCCCTCATTAGACTCCCCTCTGGAAGCGCTTTCACTGCAAGCTGCAGATTCCCTCCTAACAGCAAGCTTTAGGATAGGGTACTGAATTGTAACTTACTTTCGCCTAATAATGCGACTTTGGCAAAGAGAGTATCTCCCGCAGGGAAGCTGCTACCATCAAATGTTTGCCCTCGTTAGACTCCCCTCTGGAAGCGCTTTCACTGCAAGCTTCAGATTCCCTCCTAACAGCAAGCTTTAGGATAAGGTACTGAATTGTAACTTACTTTCGCCTAATAATGCGATTTTGGCAAAGAGAGTATCTCCCGCAGGGAAGCTGCTACCATCAAATGTTTGCCCTCATTAGACTCCCCTCTGGAAGCGCTTTCACTGCAAGCTGCAGATTCCCTCCTAACAGCAAGCTTTAGGATAGGGTACTGAATTGTAACTTACTTTCGCCTAATAATGCGATTTTGGCAAAGAGAATATCTCCCGCAGGGAAGCTGCTACCATCAAATGCTTGCCCTCCTTAGACTCCCCTCTGGAAGTGCTTTCACTGCAAGCTGCAAATTCCCTCCTAACAGCAAGTTTTTGATAGGGTACTGAATTGTAACTTACTTTCGCCTAATAATGCGATTTTGGCAAAGAGACTATCTCCCGCAGGGAAGCTGCTACCATCAAATATTTGCCCTCATTAGACTCCCCTCTGGAAGCGCTTTCACTGCAAGCTGCAGATTCCCTCCTAACAGCAAGCTTTAGGATAGGGTACTGAATTGTAACTTACTTTCGCCTAATAATGCGATTTTGGCAAAGAGAGTATCTCCCGCAGGGAAGCTGCTACCATCAAATGTTTGCCCTCATTAGACTCCCCTCTGGAAGCGCTTTCACTGCAAGCTGCAGATTCCCTCCTAACAGCAAGCTTTAGGATAGGGTACTGAATTGTAACTTACTTTCGCCTAATAATGCGATTTTGGCAAAGAGAGTATCTCCCGCAGGGAAGCTGCTACCATCAAATGTTTGCCCTCATTAGACTCCCCTCTGGAAGCGCTTTCACTGCAAGCTGCAGATTCCCTCCTAACAACAAGCTTTAGGATAGGGTACTGAATTATAACTTACTTTCGCATAATAATGCGATTTTGGCAAAGAGACTATCTCCCGCAGGGAAGCTGCTACCATCAAAGGTTTGCCCTCATTAGACTCCCCTCGTGAAGCGCTTTCACTGCAAGCTGCAGATTCCCTCCTAACAGCAAGCTTTAGGATAGGGTACTGAATTGTAACTTACTTTCGCCTGATAATGCGATTTTGGCAAAGAGACTATCTCCCGCAGGGAAGCTGCTACCATCAAATGTTTGCCCTCATTAGACTCCCCTCTGGAAGCGCTTTCACTGCAAGCTGCAGATTCCCTCCTAACAGCAAGCTTTATGATAAGGTACTGAATTGTAACTTACTTTCGCCTAATAATGCGATTTTGGCAAAGAGAGTATCTCCCACAGGGAAGCTGCTACCATCAAATGTTTGCCCTCATTAGACTCCCCTCTGGAAGTGCTTTCACTGCAAGCTGCAGATTCCCTCCTAACAGCAAGCTTTAGGATAGGGTACTGAATTGTAACTTACTTTCGCCTAATAATGCGATTTTGGCAAAGAGACTATCTCCCGCAGGGAAGCTGCTACCATCAAATGTTTCCCCTCCTTAGACTCCCCTCTGGAAGCGCTTTCACTGCAAGCTGCAGATTCCCTCCTAACAGCAAGCTTTAGGGTAGGGTACTGAATTGTAACTTAACTGCGGCTAATAAGGCGATTTTGGCAAAGAGAATATCTCCCGCAGGGAAGCTGTTACCATCAAATATTTGCCCTCATTAGACTCCCCTCTGGAAGCGCTTTCACTGCAAGCTGCAGATTCCCTCCTAACAGCAAGCTTTAGGATAGGGTACTGAATTGTAACTTACTTTCGCCTAATAATGCGATTTTGGCAAAGAGAGTATCTCCCGCAGGGAAGCTGCTACCATCAAATGTTTGCCCTCGTAGGACTCCCCTCTGGAAGCGCTTTCACTGCAAGCTGCAGATTCCCTCCTAACAGAAAGCTTTAGGATAGGGTATTGAATTGTAACTTACTTTCGCCTAATAACGCGTTTTTAACAAAGAGAGTATCTCCCGCAGGGAAGCTGCTACCATCAAATGTTTGCCCTCATTAGACTCCCCTCTGGAAGCGCTTTCACTGCAAGCTCCAGATTCCCTCCTAACAGCAAGCTTTAGCATAGTGTACTGAATTGTAACTTACTTTCGCCTAATAATGCGATTTTGGCAAAGAGAGTATCTCCCGCAGGGAAGCTGCTACCATCAAAGGTTTGCCCTCATTAGACTCCCCTCTTGAAGCGCTTTCACTGCAAGCTGCAGATTCCCTCCTAACAGCAAGCTTTAGGATAGGGTACTGAATTGTAACTTACTTTCGCCTGATAATGCGATTTTGGCAAAGAGACTATCTCCCGCAGGGAAGCTGCTACCATCAAATGTTTGCCCTCATTAGACTCCCCTCTGGAAGCGCTTTCACTGCAAGCTGCAGATTCCCTCCTAACAGCAAGCTTTAGGATAAGGTACTGAATTGTAACTTACTTTCGCCTAATAATGCGATTTTGGCAAAGAGAATATCTCCCACAGGGAAGCTGCTACCATCAAATGTTTGCCCTCATTAGACTCCCCTCTGGAAGTGCTTTCACTGCAAGCTGCATATTCCCTCCTAACAGCAAGCTTTAGGATAGGGTACTGAATTGTAACTTACTTTCGCCTAATAATGCGATTTTGGCAAAGAGAGTATCTCCCGCAGGGAAGCTGCTACCATCAAATGTTTGCCCTCGTTAGACTCCCCTCTGGAAGCGCTTTCACTGCAAGCTGCAGATTCCCTCCTAACAGCAAGCTTTAGGGTAGGGTACTGAATTGTAACTTACTTTCGCCTAATAATGCGATTTTGGCAAAGAGAGTATCTCCCGCAGGGAAGCTGCTACCATCAAATGTTTGCCCTCGTAGGACTCCCCTCTGGAAGCGCTTTCACTGCAAGCTGCAGATTCCCTCCTAACAGAAAGCTTTAGGATAGGGTACTGAATTGTAACTTACTTTCGCCTAATAACGCGTTTTTAACAAAGAGAGTATCTCCCGCAGGGAAGCTGCTACCATCAAATGTTTGCCCTCATTAGACTCCCCTCTGGAAGCGCTTTCACTGCAAGCTGCAGATTCCCTCCTAACAGCAAGCTTTACGATAGGGTACTGAATTGTAACTTAACTGCGGCTAATAAGGCGATTTTGGCAAAGAGAATATCTCCCGCAGGGAAGCTGCTACCATCAAATGTTTGCCCTCATTAGACTCCCCTCTGGAAGCGCTTTCACTGCAAGCTGCAGATTCCCTCCTAACAGCAAGCTTTAGGATAGGGTACTGAATTGTAACTTACTTTTGCATAATAATGCGATTTTGGCAAAGAGACTATCTCCCGCAGGGAAGCTGCTACCATCAAATGTTTGCCCTCATTAGACTCCCCTCTGGAAGCGCTTTCACTGCGAGCTGCAGATTCCCTCCTAACAGCAAGCTTTAGGATAGGGTACTGAATTGTAACTTAACTGCGGCTAATAAGGCGATTTTGGCAAAGAGAATATCTCCCGCAGGGAAGCTGCTACCATCAAATATTTGCCCTCATTAGACTCCCCTCTGGAAGCGCTTTCACTGCAAGCTGCAGATTCCCTCCTAACAGCAAGCTTTAGGATAGGGTACTGAATTGTAACTTACTTTCGCCTAATAATGCGACTTTGGCAAAGAGAGTATCTCCCGCAGGGAAGCTGCTACCATCAAATGTTTGCCCTCCTTAGACTCCCCTCTGGAAGCGCTTTCACTGCAAGCTGCAGATTCCCTCCTAACAGCAAGCTTTAGGATAGGGTACTGAATTGTAACTTACTTTCGCCTAATAATGCGATTTTGGCAAAGAGAGTATCTCCCGCAGGGAAGCTGCTACCATCAAACGTTTGCCCTCATTAGACTCCCCTCTGGAGGCGCTTTCACTGCAAGCTGCAGATTCCCTCCTAACAGCAAGCTTTAGGATAGGGTACTGAATTGTAACTTACTTTCGCCTAATAATGCGATTTTGGCAAAGAGAGTATCTCCCGCAGGGAAGCTGCTACCATCAAATGTTTGCCCTCATTAGACTCCCCTCTGGAAGCGCTTTCACTGCAAGCTGCAGATTCCCTCCTAACAGCAAGCTTTAGGATAGGGTACTGAATTGTAACTTACTTTCGCCTAATAATGCGATTTTGTCAAAGAGAGTATCTCCCGCAGGGAAGCTGCTACCATCAAATGTTTGCCCTCATTAGACTCCCCTCTGGAAGCGCTTTCACTGCAAGCTGCAGATTCCCTCCTAACAACAAGCTTTAGGATAGGGTACTGAATTGTAACTTACTTTCGCATAATAATGCGATTTTGTAAAAGAGACTATCTCCCGCAGGGAAGCTGCTACCATCAAATGTTTGCCCTCATTAGACTCCCCTCTGGAAGCGCTTTCACTGCAAGCTGCAGATTCCCTCCTAACAGCAAGCTTTAGGATAGGGTACTGAATTGTAACTTAACAGCGGCTAATAAGGCGATTTTGGCAAAGAGACTATCTCCGCAGGGAAGCTGCTACCATCAAATGCTTGCCCTCATTAGACTCCCCTCTGGAAGCGCTTTCACTGCAAGCTGCAGATTCCCTCCTAACAGCAAGCTTTAGGATAGGGTACTGAATTGTAACTTACTTTCGCCTAATGATGCGATTTTGGCAAAGAGACTATCTCCCGCAGGGAAGCTGCTACCATCAAATGTTTGCCCTCATTAGACTCCCCTCTGGAAGCGCTTTCACTGCAAGCTGCAGATTCCCTCCTAACAGCAAGCTTTAGGATAGGGTACTGAATTGTAACTTACTTTCGCCTAATAATGCGATTTTGGCAAAGAGAGTATCTCCCGCAGGGAAGCTGCTACCATCAAATGTTTGCCCTCATTAGACTCCCCTCTGGAAGCGCTTTCACTGCAAGCTGCAGATTCCCTCCTAACAGCAAGCTTTAGGATAGGGTACTGAATTGTAACTTACTTTCGCCTAATGATGCGATTTTGGCAAAGAGACTATCTCCCGCAGGGAAGCTGCTACCATCAAATGTTTGCCCTCATTAGACTCCCCTCTGGAAGCGCTTTCACTGCAAGCTGCAGATTCCCTCCTAACAGCAAGCTTTAGGATAGGGTACTGAATTGTAACTTAACTGCGGCTAATAAGGCGATTTTGGCAAAGAGAATATCTCCCGCAGGGAAGCTGCTACCATCAAATGTTTGCCCTCATTAGACTCCCCTCTGGAAGCGCTTTCACTGCAAGCTGCAGATTCCCTCCTAACAGCAAGCTTTAGGATAGGATACTGAATTGTAACTTACTTTCGCCTAATAATGCGATTTTGGCAAAGAGAATATCTCCCGCAGGGAAGCTGCTACCATCAAATGTTTGCCCTCCTTAGACTCCCCTCTGGAAGTGCTTTCACTGCAAGCTGCAGATTCCCTCCTAACAGCAAGTGATAGGGTACTGAATTGTAACTTACTTTCGCCTAATAATGCGATTTTGGCAAAGAGAGTATCTCCCGCAGAAAATCTGCTACCATCAAATATTTGCCCTCATTAGACTCCCCTCTGGAAGCGCTTTCACTGCAAGCTGCAGATTCCCTCCTAACAGCAAGCTTTAGCATAGGGTACTGAATTGTAACTTACTTTCGCCTAATAATGCGATTTTGGCAAATGGAGTATCTCCCGCAGGGAAGCTGCTACCATCAAATGTTTGCCCTCATTAGACTCCCCTCTGGAAGCGCTTTCACTGCAAGCTGCAGATTCCCTCCTAACAACAAGCTTTAGGATAGGGTACTGAATTGTAACTTACTTTCGCCTAATAATGCGATTTTGGCAAAGAGACTATCTCCCGCAGGGAAGCTGCTACCATCAAATATTTGCCCTCATTAGACTCCCCTCTGGAAGTGCTTTCACTGCAAGCTGCAGATTCCCTCCTAACAGCAAGCTTTAGGAAAGGGTACTGAATTGTAACTTACTTTCGCCTAATAATGCGATTTTGGCAAAGAGAGTATCTCCCGCAGGGAAGCTGCTACCATCAAATGTTTGCCCTCATTAGACTCCCCTCTGGAAGCGCTTTCACTGCAAGCTGCAGATTCCCTCCTAACAGCAAGCTTTAGGATAGGGTACTGAATTGTAACTTACTTTCGCCTAATAATGCGATTTTGGCAAAGAGAGTATCTCCCGCAGGGAAGCTGCTACCATCAAATGTTTGCCCTCATTAGACTCCCCTCTGGAAGCGCTTTCACTGCAAGCTGCAGATTCCCTCCTAACAGCAAGCTTTAGGATAGGGTACTGAATTGTAACTTACTTTCACGTAATAATGCGATTTTGGCAAAGAGAGTATCTCCCGCAGGGAAGCTGCTAACATCAAATGTTTGCCCTCATTAGACTCCCCTCTGGAAGCGCTTTCACTGCAAGCTGCAGATACCCTCCTAACAGCAAGCTTTAGGACAGTGTACTGAATTGTAACTTAACTGCGGCTAATAAGGCGATTTTGGCAAAGAGAATATCTCCCGCAGGGAAGCTGCTACCATCAAATGTTTGCCCTCATTAGACTCCCCTCTGGAAGCGCTTTCACTGCAAGCTGCAGATTCCCTCCTAACAGCAAGCTTTAGGATAGGGTACTGAATTGTAAGTTACATTCGCATAATAATGCGATTTTGGCAAAGAGACTATCTCCCGCAGGGAAGCTGCTACCATCAAATGTTTGCCCTCATTAGACTCCCCTCTGGAAGTGCTTTCACTGCAAGCTGCAGATTCCCTCCTAACAGCAAGCTTTAGGATAGGGTACTGAATTGTAACTTACTTTCGCCTAATAATGCGATTTTGGCAAAGAGACTATCTCCCGCAGGGAAGCTGCTACCATCAAATGTTTGTCCTCATTAGACTCCCCTCTGGAAGTGCTTTCACTGCAAGCTGCAGATTCCCTCCTAACAGCAAGCTTTAGGATAGGGTACTGAATTGTAACTTACTTTCGCCTAATAATGCGATTTTGGCAAAGAGAGTATCTCCCGCAGGGAAGCTGCTACCATCAAATGTTTGCCCTCCTTAGAATCCCCTCTGGAAGCGCTTTCACTGCAAGCTGCAGATTCCCTCCTAACAGCAAGCTTTAGGATAGGGTACTGAATTGTAACTTACTTTCGCATAATAATGCGATTTTGGCAAAGAGAGTATCTCCCGCAGGGAAGCTGCTACCATCAAATGTTTGCCCTCGTTAGACTCCCCTCTGGAAGCGCTTTCACTGCAAGCTGCAGATTCCCTCCTAACAGCAAGCTTTAGGATAGGGTACTGAATTGTAACTTACTTTCGCCTAATAATGCGATTTTGGCAAAGAGAGTATCTCCCGCAGGGAAGCTGCTACCATCAAATGCTTCCCCTCATTAGACTCCCCTCTGGAAGCGCTTTCACTGCAAGCTTCAGATTCCCTCCTAACAGCAAGCTTTAGCATAGGGTACTGAATTGTAACTTACTTTCGCCTAATAATGCGATTTTGGCAAAGAGACTATCTCCCGCAGGGAAGCTGCTACCATCAAATGTTTGCCCTCATTAGACTCCCCTCTGGAAGCGCTTTCACTGCAAGCTGCAGATTCCCTCCTAACAGCAAGCTTTAGGATAGGGTACTGAATTGTAACTTACTTTCGCCTAATAATGCGATTTTGGCAAAGAGACTATCTCCCGCAGGGAAGCTGCTACCATCAAATGTTTGCCCTCATTAGACTCCCCTCTGGAAGCGCTTTCACTGCAAGCTGCAGATTCCCTCCTAACAGCAAGCTTTAGGATAGGGTACTGAATTGTATCTTACTTTCGCCTAATACTGCGATTTTGGCAAAGAGAGTATCTCCCGCAGGGAAGCTGCTACCATCAAATGTTTGCCCTCCTTAGACTCCCCTCTGGAAGCGCTTTCACTGCAAGCTGCAGATTCCCTCCTAACAGCAAGCTTTAGGATAGGGTACTGAATTGTAACTTACTTTCGCCTAATAATGCGATTTTGGCAAAGAGAGTATCTCCCGCAGGGAAGCTCTTACCATCAAATGTTTGCCCTCGTTAGACTCCCCTCTGGAAGCGCTTTCACTGCAAGCTGCAGATTCCCTCCTAACAGCAAGCTTTAGGATAGGGTACTGAATTGTATCTTACTTTCGCCTAATAATGCGATTTTGGCAAAGAGAGTATCTCCCGCAGGGAAGCTGCTACCATCAAATGTTTGCCCTCTTTAGACTCCCCTCTGGAAGCGCTTTCACTGCAAGCTGCAGATTCCCTCCTAACAGCAAGCTTTAGGATAGGGTACTGAATTGTAACTTACATTCGCATAATAATGCGATTTTGGCAAAGAGACTATCTCCCGCAGGGAAGCTGCTACCATCAAATGTTTGCCCTCTTTAGACTCCCCTCTGGAAGCGCTTTCACTGCAAGCTGCAGATTCCCTCCTAACAGCAAGCTTTAGGATAGGGTACTGAATTGTAACTTACTTTCGCCTAATAATGCGATTTTGGCAAAGAGACTATCTCCCGCAGGGAAGCTGCTACCATCAAATGTTTGCCCTCGTTAGACTCCCCTCTGGAAGCGCTTTCACTGCAAGCTGCAGATTCCCTCCTAACAGCAAGCTTTAGGATAGGGTACTGAATTGTAACTTACTTTCGCCTAATAATGCGATTTTGGCAAAGAGAGTATCTCCCGCAGGGAAGCTGCTACCATCAAATGTTTGCCCTCATTAGACTCCCCTCTGGAAGCGCTTTCACTGCAAGCTGCAGATTCCCTCCTAACAGCAAGCTTTAGGATAGGGTACTGAATTGTAACTTACTTTCGCCTAATAATGCGATTTTGGCAAAGAGAATATCTCCCGCAGGGAAGCTGCTACCATCAAATGTTTGCCCTCATTAGACTCCCCTCTGGAAGCGCTTTCACTGCAAGCTGCAGATTCCTTCCTAACAGCAAGCTTTAGAATAGGGTACTGAATTGTAACTTACTTTCGCCTAATAATGCGATTTTGGCAAAGAGACTATAACTCGCAGGGAAGCTGCTGCCATGAAATGTTTGCCCTCCTTAGACTCCCCTCTGGAAGCGCTTTCACTGCAAGCTGCAGATTCCCTCCTAACAGCAAGCTTTAGGATAGGGTACTGAATTGTAACTTACTTTCGCATAATAATGCGATTTTGGCAAAGAGAGTATCTCCCGCAGGGAAGCTGCTACCATCAAATGTTTGCCCTCATTAGACTCCCCTCTGGAAGCGCTTTCACTGCAAGCTGCAGATTCCCTCCTAACAGCAAGCTTTAGGATAGGGTACTGAATTGAAACTTACTTTCGCATAATAATGCGATTTTGGCAAAGAGACTATCTCCCGCAGGGAAGCTGCTACCATCAAATGTTTGCCCTCATTAGACTCCCCTCTGGAAGCGCTTTCACTGCAAGCTGCAGATTCCCTCCTAACAGCAAGCTTTACGATAGGGTACTGAATTGTAACTTACTTTCGCCTAATAATGCGATTTTGGCAAAGAGACTATCTCCCGCAGGGAAGCTGCTACCATCAAATGTTTGCCCTCATTAGACTCCCCTCTGGAAGTGCTTTCACTGCAAGCTGCAGATTCCCTCCTAACAGCAAGCTTTAGGATAGGGTCCTGAACTGTAACTTACTTTCGCCTAATAATGCGATTTTGGCAAAGAGAATATCTCCCGCAGGGAAGCTGCTACCATCAAATATTTGCCCTCATTAGACTCCCCTCTGGAAGCGCTTTCACTGCAAGCTGCAGATTCCCTCCTAACAGCAAGCTTTAGGATAGGGTACTGAATTGTAACTTACTTTCGCCTAATAAGGCGATTTTGGCAAAGAGAGTATCTCCCTCAGGGAAGCTGCTACCATCAAATGTTTGCCCTCGTTAGACTCCCCTCTGGAAGCGCTTTCACTGCAAGCTGCAGATTCCCTCCTAACAGCAAGCTGTAGGACAGTGTACTGAATTGTATCTTAACTGCGGCTAAAAAGGCGATTTTGGCAAAGAGAATATCTCCCGCAGGGAAGCTGCTACCATCAAATGCTTGCCCTCATTAGACTCCCCTCTGGAAGCGCTTTCACTGCAAGCTGCAGATTCCCTCCTAACAGCAAGCTTTAGGATAGGGTACTGAATTGTAACTTACTTTCGCCTAATAACGCGATTTTGGCAAAGAGAGTATCTCCCGCAGGGAAGCTGCTACCATCAAATGCTTGCCCTCATTAGACTCCCCTCTGGAAGCGCTTTCACTGCAAGCTGCAGATTCCCTCCTAACAGCAAGCTTTAGGATAGGGTACTGAATTGTAACTTACTTTCGCCTAATAATGCGATTTTGGCAAAGAGACTATCTCCCGCAGGGAAGCTGCTACCATCAAATGTTTGCCCTCATTAGACTCCCCTCTGGAAGCGCTTTCACTGCAAGCTGCAGATTCCCTCCTAACAGCAAGCTTTAGGATAGGGTACTGAATTGAAACTTACTTTCGCATAATAATGCGATTTTGGCAAAGAGACTATCTCCCGCAGGGAAGCTGCTACCATCAAATGTTTGCCCTCATTAGACTCCCCTCTGGAAGCGCTTTCACTGCAAGCTGCAGATTCCCTCCTAACAGCAAGCTTTAGGATAAGGTACTGAATTGTAACTTACTTTCGCCTAATAATGCGATTTTGGCAAAGAGAGTATCTCCCGCAGGGAAGCTGCTACCATCAAATGTTTGCCCTCATTAGACTCCCCTCTGGAAGCGCTTTCACTGCAAGCTGCAGATTCCCTCCTAACAGCAAGCTGTAGGACAGTGTACTGAATTGTAACTTACTTTCGCCTAATAATGCGATTTTGGCAAAGAGAGTATCTCCCGCAGGGAAGCTGCTACCATCAAATGTTTGCCCTCTTTAGACTCCCCTCTGGAAGCGCTTTCACTGCAAGCTGCAGATTCCCTCCTAACAGCAAGCTTTAGGATAGGGTACTGAATTGTAACTTACTTTCGCCTAATAATGCGATTTTGGAAAAGAGACTATCTCCCGCAGGGAAGCTGCTACCATCAAATGTTTGCCCTCGTTAGACTCCCCTCTGGAAGCGCTTTCACTGCAAGCTGCAGATTCCCTCCTAACAGCAAGCTTTAGGATAGGGTACTGAATTGTAACTTACTTACGCCTAATAAAGCGATTTTGGCAAAGAGAGTATCTCCCGCAGGGAAGCTGCTACCATCAAATGTTTGCCCTCATTAGACTCCCCTCTGGAAGCGCTTTCACTGCAAGCTGCAGATTCCCTCCTAACAGCAAGCTTTAGGATAGGGTACTGAATTGTAACTTACTTTCGCCTAATAATGCGATTTTGGCAAAGAGAGTATCTCCCGCAGGGAAGCTGCTACCATAAAATGTTTGCCCTCGTTAGAATCCCCTCTGGAAGCGCTTTCACTGCAAGCTGCAGATTCCTTCCTAACAGCAAGCTTTAGAATAGGGTACTGAATTGTAACTTACTTTCGCCTAATAATGCGATTTTGGCAAAGAGACTATAACTCGCAGGGAAGCTGCTGCCATGAAATGTTTGCCCTCATTAGACTCCCCTCTGGAAGCGCTTTCACTGCAAGCTGCAGATTCCCTCCTAACAGCAAGCTTTAGGATAGGGTACTGAATTGTAACTTACTTTCGCCTAATAACGCGATTTTGGCAAAGAGAGTATCTCCCGCAGGGAAGCTGCTACCATCAAATGCTTGCCCTCATTAGACTCCCCTCTGGAAGCGCTTTCACTGCAAGCTGCAGATTCCCTCCTAACAGCAAGCTTTAGGATAGGGTACTGAATTGAAACTTACTTTCGCATAATAATGCGATTTTGGCAAAGAGACTATCTCCCGCAGGGAAGCTGCTACCATCAAATGTTTGCCCTCATTAGACTCCCCTCTGGAAGCGCTTTCACTGCAAGCTGCAGATTCCCTCCTAACAGCAAGCTTTAGGATAGGGTACTGAATTGTAACTTACTTTCGCCTAATAATGCGATTTTGGCAAAGAGACTATCTCCCGCAGGGAAGCTGCTACCATCAAATGTTTGCCCTCATTAGACTCCCCTCTGGAAGTGCTTTCACTGCAAGCTGCAGATTCCCTCCTAACAGCAAGCTTTAGGATAGGGTACTGAATTGTAACTTACTTTCGCCTAATAATGCGATTTTGGCAAAGAGAATATCTCCCGCAGGGAAGCTGCTACCATCAAATATTTGCCCTCATTAGACTCCCCTCTGGAAGCGCTTTCACTGCAAGCTGCAGATTCCCTCCTAACAGCAAGCTTTAGGATAGGGTACTGAATTGTAACTTACTTTCGCCTAATAAGGCGATTTTGGCAAAGAGAGTATCTCCCTCAGGGAAGCTGCTACCATCAAATGTTTGCCCTCGTTAGACTCCCCTCTGGAAGCGCTTTCACTGCAAGCTGCAGATTCCCTCCTAACAGCAAGCTGTAGGACAGTGTACTGAATTGTATCTTAACTGCGGCTAAAAAGGCGATTTTGGCAAAGAGAATATCTCCCGCAGGGAAGCTGCTACCATCAAATGCTTGCCCTCATTAGACTCCCCTCTGGAAGCGCTTTCACTGCAAGCTGCAGATTCCCTCCTAACAGCAAGCTTTAGGATAGGGTACTGAATTGTAACTTACTTTCGCCTAATAACGCGATTTTGGCAAAGAGAGTATCTCCCGCAGGGAAGCTGCTACCATCAAATGCTTGCCCTCATTAGACTCCCCTCTGGAAGCGCTTTCACTGCAAGCTGCAGATTCCCTCCTAACAGCAAGCTTTAGGATAGGGTACTGAATTGTAACTTACTTTCGCCTAATAATGCGATTTTGGCAAAGAGACTATCTCCCGCAGGGAAGCTGCTACCATCAAATGTTTGCCCTCATTAGACTCCCCTCTGGAAGCGCTTTCACTGCAAGCTGCAGATTCCCTCCTAACAGCAAGCTTTAGGATAGGGTACTGAATTGAAACTTACTTTCGCATAATAATGCGATTATGGCAAAGAGACTATCTCCCGCAGGGAAGCTGCTACCATCAAATGTTTGCCCTCCTTAGACTCCCCTCTGGAAGCGCTTTCACTGCAAGCTGCAGATTCCCTCCTAACAGCAAGCTTTAGGATAGGGTACTGAATTGTAACTTACTTTCGCCTAATAATGCGATTTTGGCAAAGAGACTATCTCCCGCAGGGAAGCTGCTACCATCAAATGTTTGCCCTCATTAGACTCCCCTCTGGAAGCGCTTTCACTGCAAGCTGCAGATTCCCTCCTAACAGCAAGCTTTAGGATAAGGTACTGAATTGTAACTTACTTTCGCCTAATAATGCGATTTTGGCAAAGAGATTATCTCCCGCAGGGAAGCTGCTACCATCAAATGTTTGCCCTCATTAGACTCCCGTCTGGAAGTGCTTTCACTGCAAGCTGCAGATTCCCTCCTAACAGCAAGCTTTAGGATAGTGTACTGAATTGTATCTTAACTGCGGCTAATAAGGCGATTTTGGCAAAGAGAATATCTCCCGCAGGGAAGCTGCTACCATCAAATATTTGCCCTCATTAGACTCCCCTCTGGAAGCGCTTTCACTGCAAGCTGCAGATTCCCTCCTAACAGCAAGCTTTAGGATAGGGTACTGAATTGAAACTTACTTTCGCCTAATACTGCGATTTTGGCAAAGAGACTATAACTCGCAGGGAAGCTGCTGCCACGAAATGTTTGCCCTCATTAGACTCCCCTCTGGAAGTGCTTTCACTGCAAGCTGCAGATTCCCTCCTAACAGCAAGCTTTAGGATAGGGTACTGAATTGTAACTTACTTTCGCCTAATAATGCGATTTTGGCAAAGAGAATATCTCCCGCAGGGAAGCTGCTACCATCAAATATTTGCCCTCATTAGACTCCCCTCTGGAAGCGCTTTCACTGCAAGCTGCAGATTCCCTCCTAACAGCAAGCTTTAGGATAGGGTACTGAATTGTAACTTACTTTCGCCTAATAAGGCGATTTTGGCAAAGAGAGTATCTCCCTCAGGGAAGCTGCTACCATCAAATGTTTGCCCTCGTTAGACTCCCCTCTGGAAGCGCTTTCACTGCAAGCTGCAGATTCCCTCCTAACAGCAAGCTGTAGGACAGTGTACTGAATTGTATCTTAACTGCGGCTAAAAAAGCGATTTTGGCAAAGAGAATATCTCCCGCAGGGAAGCTGCTACCATCAAATGCTTGCCCTCATTAGACTCCCCTCTGGAAGCGCTTTCACTGCAAGCTGCAGATTCCCTCCTAACAGCAAGCTTTAGGATAGGGTACTGAATTGTAACTTACTTTCGCCTAATAACGCGATTTTGGCAAAGAGAGTATCTCCCGCAGGGAAGCTGCTACCATCAAATGCTTGCCCTCATTAGACTCCCCTCTGGAAGCGCTTTCACTGCAAGCTGCAGATTCCCTCCTAACAGCAAGCTTTAGGATAGGGTACTGAATTGTAACTTACTTTCGCCTAGTAATGCGATTTTGGCAAAGAGAGTATCTCCCGCAGGGAAGCTGCTACCATCAAATGTTTGCCCTCGTTAGACTCCCCTCTGGAAGCGCTTTCACTGCAAGCTGCAGATTCCCTCCTAACAGCAAGCTTTAGGATAGGGTACTGAATTGTAACTTACTTACGCCTAATAAAGCGATTTTGGCAAAGAGAGTATCTCCCGCAGGGAAGCTGCTACCATCAAATGTTTGCCCTCATTAGACTCCCCTCTGGAAGCGCTTTCACTGCAAGCTGCAGATTCCCTCCTAACAGCAAGCTTTAGGATAGGGTACTGAATTGTAACTTACTTTCGCCTAATAATGCGATTTTGGCAAAGAGAGTATCTCCCGCAGGGAAGCTGCTACCATAAAATGTTTGCCCTCGTTAGAATCCCCTCTGGAAGCGCTTTCACTGCAAGCTGCAGATTCCTTCCTAACAGCAAGCTTTAGAATAGGGTACTGAATTGTAACTTACTTTCGCCTAATAATGCGATTTTGGCAAAGAGACTATAACTCGCAGGGAAGCTGCTGCCATGAAATGTTTGCCCTCATTAGACTCCCCTCTGGAAGCGCTTTCACTGCAAGCTGCAGATTCCCTCCTAACAGCAAGCTTTAGGATAGGGTACTGAATTGTAACTTACTTTCGCCTAATAACGCGATTTTGGCAAAGAGAGTATCTCCCGCAGGGAAGCTGCTACCATCAAATGCTTGCCCTCATTAGACTCCCCTCTGGAAGCGCTTTCACTGCAAGCTGCAGATTCCCTCCTAACAGCAAGCTTTAGGATAGGGTACTGAATTGAAACTTACTTTCGCATAATAATGCGATTTTGGCAAAGAGACTATCTCCCGCAGGGAAGCTGCTACCATCAAATGTTTGCCCTCATTAGACTCCCCTCTGGAAGCGCTTTCACTGCAAGCTGCAGATTCCCTCCTAACAGCAAGCTTTAGGATAGGGTACTGAATTGTAACTTACTTTCGCCTAATAATGCGATTTTGGCAAAGAGACTATCTCCCGCAGGGAAGCTGCTACCATCAAATGTTTGCCCTCATTAGACTCCCCTCTGGAAGTGCTTTCACTGCAAGCTGCAGATTCCCTCCTAACAGCAAGCTTTAGGATAGGGTACTGAATTGTAACTTACTTTCGCCTAATAATGCGATTTTGGCAAAGAGAATATCTCCCGCAGGGAAGCTGCTACCATCAAATATTTGCCCTCATTAGACTCCCCTCTGGAAGCGCTTTCACTGCAAGCTGCAGATTCCCTCCTAACAGCAAGCTTTACGATAGGGTACTGAATTGTAACTTACTTTCGCCTAATAAGGCGATTTTGGCAAAGAGAGTATCTCCCTCAGGGAAGCTGCTACCATCAAATGTTTGCCCTCGTTAGACTCCCCTCTGGAAGCGCTTTCACTGCAAGCTGCAGATTCCCTCCTAACAGCAAGCTGTAGGACAGTGTACTGAATTGTATCTTAACTGCGGCTAAAAAGGCGATTTTGGCAAAGAGAATATCTCCCGCAGGGAAGCTGCTACCATCAAATGCTTGCCCTCATTAGACTCCCCTCTGGAAGCGCTTTCACTGCAAGCTGCAGATTCCCTCCTAACAGCAAGCTTTAGGATAGGGTACTGAATTGTAACTTACTTTCGCCTAATAACGCGATTTTGGCAAAGAGAGTATCTCCCGCAGGGAAGCTGCTACCATCAAATGCTTGCCCTCATTAGACTCCCCTCTGGAAGCGCTTTCACTGCAAGCTGCAGATTCCCTCCTAACAGCAAGCTTTAGGATAGGGTACTGAATTGTAACTTACTTTCGCCTAATAATGCGATTTTGGCAAAGAGAGTATCTCCCGCAGGGAAGCTGCTACCATCAAATGTTTGCCCTCATTAGACTCCCCTCTGGAAGCGCTTTCACTGCAAGCTGCAGATTCCCTCCTAACAGCAAGCTTTAGGATAGGGTACTGAATTGAAACTTACTTTCGCATAATAATGCGATTATGGCAAAGAGACTATCTCCCGCAGGGAAGCTGCTACCATCAAATGTTTGCCCTCCTTAGACTCCCCTCTGGAAGCGCTTTCACTGCAAGCTGCAGATTCCCTCCTAACAGCAAGCTTTAGGATAGGGTACTGAATTGTAACTTACTTTCGCCTAATAATGCGATTTTGGCAAAGAGACTATCTCCCGCAGGGAAGCTGCTACCATCAAATGTTTGCCCTCATT